>NW_009214782.1:0-21569 GCF_000690835.1 Fulmarus glacialis
ATTGCTCACCACCCGATGACCGATACCCACCAGCAATTGCTACTTCCTAGACTATGCCTCCTATTTATATACTGAGTATGACGTCATATGGTATGGAATACCCCGTTGGCCAGTTTGGGTCAGCTGTCCTGGCTATGCTCCCTCCCAGCTTCTTGTGCACCTGGCAGAGCATGGGAAGCTAAAACGTCCTTGACTAGTGTAAACACTACTTAGCGACAGCTAAAACATCAGTGTTTTATCAACATTTTTCTCATACTAAATCCAAAACACAGCACTAGGAAGAAAATTAACTGTATCCCAGCCGAAAACCAGGACATCACCCTAACCTTGATTTCTATCATATAAAGAGAACAGGCCATGCCAGAGGATGATTTAGTACACCTAGGGTCTGGATTGACTTCTAGAAGTCCCTGCCTCTGTCTGTTGTCCACAGAAAGAGCATAAGACAACACTCTCCTGACTTAGTTGCCTTGGTTATGTACCTGAAGTACATCGGATGAATCTGGGCTATGTATTGTCCTCAGTCAAGTCTAAGAGTGCAGCAACACAAAGTTTTTAAAATGCAATGAGATATGAGGTTGCAGATGAGTGTTGAAGTGGGGATGTGATTTAATGGTACTGTTCTGGTCTGTTCATTTAGAAGGAATTTTTCTGCCAAACATTCACCTAAGTTCATCTGGAATGATGCTTTAATGCTGTGAATGTTTTCACATACACCAATAAATGAAACATCCTCATTAGCCACGAGTTCTGTAGATTCTCACACTCTCATCAATTAGCAAAGAGGTCAATTTGATAGATGAGAAGGAGAAATCCTATTAGGTCTCACCACCCACCATCAGAAAAAATGAGAACTGAAGATTCAAAGGTACATCTTTAGTTTAATTGCATTTCACATTTAAATAACATAAAACTATTGATTAGCAACAGATCTTCTTAAATCACTTGACTCACAACTTCGTGTGCTACAACCCCATTCTTGCACAGGTAAGGCCATTTCAGACATGAATAAAGATTTATAGACCAGGCCAAAAGAGCATAAAGAAAGAAAAAACTCATGAACCCTCTCCCAGACAGAATCTGAACTCTTCAGCTGCACGTCATAGGCCATATACATCTGATATTCTCATTTCTATTCATTTGCAGAATAACAGTACTCAGTAGCACCAAACAGTGACATTGTCCAAGGACAGGGGAAGAGTCAGCAAGGAGTCAGGATCTAATTTGTGAAACGATGCAAGTAGTCGGAGAGCAAAGAGAGGGAAGGTGAGGGTCATAGGGCCAGGAGCATTAAGTCACAGACTAGCAGTATGTATAGATACAATTTCAAAGTGACCTTGTACTTAAGCATATTTCTTCTTTGGTCATAATTAATCATAAACATCAAGCCTGTCATGAAAGATTTGAATTATTTTGCAACATCCTCTGTGGATTAGTCCAGAAAGAGCAATCCTTGCTTCATTATTGTAGCTACATCTGTATTACAAATAAAAGGAGGGGGGAATAATAAATTCAAGAGTATGATCAAAACCCAATCCTTAGGTATGATCCTAGGAGTTTACATACCCATCAGCATGCCAGTAAAAAACTCCTGTGCCACAGCTGAGGCAGGTGTTTGTTAACAGTACCAGTCATGCACTTGCATATGCTACGATGCCAACTTTTATGTTCCAGTCTTATAAATAACAAGCAAACTCAGTAAAAAGTGCAATTCTTCTTTACTAGAAACAAAGTTGACAGAGATTTGTCCAGACTGTCGTCTCTGCCTCCCCACAGTAACATGTTCTGAATAAGACATGCACACCTTAAAGAAATAGATCTATTTCCACACCATTGATAAAAGCTACAAATCCCATATGCCCATTTCTTTTGTGACAGGAGACAAGATATGAACCCCAATTCAAAACAGTATGTGGATCAATAACACTGTTAATATCCTAAGTATCAAAGAATTAAAATAATGAATGTATTCTAAGTAGTATTCTACAAACCATCCTGTTATCTATGACACTTCCTCTAACACCACCACTTCAGACACTTTGTAATGTTCTGAATTGCAACAAAAATCAAATGTCCAAATAGCACTGGTATATGATAACTTTATGGCCTATTCCCCCATGGCAACTGAGATATTACAGTTATTAGGCTTAATGTTAATAAATCCTATTGTGATTTTGCAGAATGACAGGATGGTTGAGGTTGGCAGGGACCTCTGCAGATCATCTAGTCCAACCCCCACCACATTCAAAGAAGGGTCAGCTAGAGCAGGTTGCATAGGACCGTGTCTGATAAGGTTTTGAACATCTCCAAAGATGGAGACTATACAACCTCTCTGGTCAACATGTGCCAGTGCTTGAGCACTGTCACAATAAAAAGAAGTGTTTTCTTGTGTTCAGAAGGAATTTCCCATGTTTTGATTTATGCTCATTGCCTCTTCTCCTGTCATTGTGTACCACTGAGAAAAGTCTGGCTCTGTCTTCTTCATTCCCTTCCATCAGGTATTTATACACATGGATAAGATTCCCCTGAGCCTTCTCATCTCCAGGCTGCTCAGTCCCAGCTCTCTTAGCCTCTCCTCATATGGCAGATGCTTCAGTTCCTTAATCACCTCAGTAGCCCTTCTCTAGACCCTCCACAGTATGCCCTTACTTCTCTTGCACTGGGGAGCCCCAAATTGGACCCATCGCTCCAGATGTGTCTCACCAGGGCTGAGTAGAAGGGAAGACTCACCACCCTTGGTCTGCTGGCAGAGGTGAATCAATTTCTACATATGCCTTTTTCTCTCAGAGATTACAAAAAGATCTTAAAGTGATCAGGTCAGGTTTAGATGCCCAACTCTTAAATTCCTAAAGGTAGAAACAATGGAGTCCACATTCTGGAAATGCTATAAACGCAGAAGACAGAGGACTTGGAAGTAGTGCACCTGTACAAATCCACAGAAAAGGCAGGGTTAAAGGGAATGAATGGGTTATTTATGGAGCTGAGTGATCAAGAGTGTGATGATGGAGTTGGCAGTGACAGAAGAAAAAGAGGAGAGGTGAAAGCAGTGACAGGGCAGGACAGTAGATCACACATGGCCATGTAAAGCTGAAATTGGCAGCAGTCTAACAAGGAGATGTCAGAACTCCACATCACCTTGCTAAACCGAGCAGAGGGAGGCAAACCCAGACTAAGGAGTTAGGTCAAGATCTAGAAGTCACAGCCATTAAGCATGTGAGTGAGTAAAACCACTTTAAAAGATACATATAAAATGTGATAATGAAATATACATTAACTTAATCAGGATCATCAGAGACAAATCATTCCCTTTTCATGTATTTAACTGATCCCTGTGAATAAAAAATGATTGAAAAGAAAAATTAAAAAGGTAGACTAAGGACAGCAAAACCTCGTTCATGTTCTAGATGGATTTCAAATTACCCAGTCAGCCTTTGATGACAGTGTTTAAGAAACCTAAAAATGTAACAGTATGGACTTTACAAAGGTAGGAAGTATTCATTGCTGGCAAAAATGCCCCAAATGCATTTAACAGTGTTACAAAGACTTTGCAGGAATTAATACTTAAAAGTGAAAAGGTGAATCTATTATTCATGTTTTCTCTGATTTGTAAGAGATTTTGTTTACTCTGCTAGACTCAGACCAACATAGGCAGCATTCGCTCTTCCCTCCGCTCCTAATATCAGTAACCCCATGATGCTGATATTCATGTCTTGTGGACAGTGGGTTCTTTGGGAATTTGCTCCAACCTCCTTTCTCCGAAGGATTATGCCTAACCACGAAGGAATGTTTAACTCTGAATGGTCCCAGTCTTGCTGCTCCTGGATTTTTGACTGGTTTCTGTCTGCCTTTGGGTCTGCATTTTTACGTTCAGTTTCTCCACCAGATAATGTGTTGGCTTGACATTAAACTTATTCTGGGGATGTTATCCTAGAGTCTTGAGAAGATTCTTGTTTTAGGCTGACATTTTATGTTTTTACCAGTTCTTTGGACTGGGACTCAGAGGAGCTGCTCTATCTGTGGGACCACTACTTTAAGGAGGGCAAGAGAATCAAATATAAGGAAGTTATGTGTAAACTGCTTTGCACGAATGTGAAAAAAGGCCAGAAGGGAAAGAATTTGCATCATATTATCCATTTTAAAAGTCATCACTATAAACATTTATCAATATAAACAATGGGGTTGTCTAAAAAGACTACTCATGTTTAAGGTAACATAGTATTTATCACTGTGTTGATCAAGACATGTTTATTAAGTCCAATACTCTGTATCCAACAATAACCAATACTGTAGACTCCAGAGGAAATGACCAGTGCACTGATTCGTGCCATACTGCACCTCAAGCAGAGATTTATGTTGTGGGTTTTCAGTGTAATTTTATTATAACTGAAAATGTAAAGCATTGCATGCATATCCTACTTGTTTGCTGAATTCACTACAAACTGTTTATTATTCTTTGAGGATTTTTTTCATCATGGGAAGGAAGATGCCCCGAAGGGTTGAAGAGAATGAGTATACATATGTAGAACCTAGAAACATTCGATCTCATTAAGCAATGAAAATTGTCAGTGTAGTGCAGGAATGAAAGAATATGACATTGCTAGTCTTATTTACAAAGATGATTAGAAAGAAATAAAGCAGCTGACCCAGACAGCTAATAAATACAGTATTAAAACCACAGCATTTTCTACCTTATTTTTTCTGACCCATTTTTCTTTCCCATAATTGTCTTACAGTTATACCCTGAGTTCACATATTGGTTGCATCCATTACTCTGGCTTCAGTATCTCCTAGCTATTTGTTAAATTTAGTAAGAATTTGTTTGATTAGATTTGATTTAGTTCCTCTTGGGAGCCCTGAAGGACTGAGAAAGATAAGCAAATCCTACAAGTAGGACCTACACATGTTCTTTATCTCATTAAGGAATGAAAAGTGTGGGATTAAGGGAAGAAAGGAGAAGAAGGGTTATTCCTATTTGAACTGATCTTTCAAAAGCCAGGGCATAATTCTCTACACTGTTAAATTGGTTTCATTCTGGTTTAACTCTTTAAATGTAACTAAACTCAACAAACTTGGGAGTTCATACAAGCCAAGAGAATTGGATACTTCTCAGTATATGAGATTTACACCCTTAATGAAATTTGAAATAATGACTGTACAGGATCTCCTCACTTTTTTTCTGTAATTTTATTTTTTCACATTAATTGGCCATAATAAGAGTGCCTCACTAATGCGCATTTCAGATCTGGCTCTTCAAAATATTAAGACCTGGCCTTAAAAAAGCCTATGCCTTAATTTAAGGAACAGAGAGATGATTTCAACCATTAACAAAAAAGGTAGTATTTGGCCCTCTGTCCACTTACTATAGTTAGCCCTGCTTCTTGCAAGCAGTAAAGCACAAAGAAATGAATCTAAAACACTAAGCTTTTATTTTCTGCTACCATTTTCAGACTGGAGTGTCTGATTCATTACATTTTCTAGCCACTCTATGTGCAAAGTTGACCACTTCCATATTTCGTGTCATGCTACCCCTTCCAAAACTGGTGAAATCTCCTTCTGCCAGCTTATTCATGTTTCTGTTGTATTTTTTAAAAGGAGCTTTAATTATATTTGCAAGTCTAGTATTTGCCTTGAGAAAGACAAATTAAAATGCATTCTTTTCACCATTACAATTATTTCCTTCTTTTTTTTTTCCCCCATCCTTTTTCCACTTTCCCATACCCACATGATTAGCTAGATAAACACATTGAGACATACAGCATGGAAATACTCCCTTTAAGACTTTTACCTCTTTAGAGTACAAGTATTTTATCTTCCTTGGGGATTTAAAATACAATTCCTGTAATACATTCACTTTTAAATGTTCATAAGTCACTTAGATACATATTCAGATATAGGATTGGTTTCTAACAGGCCTCTGCCTCACTGAACGTGCGTGATGACCTTCCCCGAGCAAGGACTGTCAAAACTGCAACTCCAGTATGCTGGAGATCGTAGGGACTTTTCCTTCTGTGCACAGGGGCAGAGGTACAGAAGACCATGCTGCATCTTCTGAACAGCTGCTGCACTTCTATGAAAACAGAAAGGCCAGAGATAGCACTTTTTAAATTTTATTTTTATTTCTGATGAAAACTAAGGTTCTCATGTAACCTCTTGATAAAAGCAGCTTTACCTATTGGGGATGTAAACATCACGTGTTGTGAAAGTGGATATAAAAACCCAGAAGTTGGTAATGCTGGGTTTTGTATCCTACCCCATCCTTCCCCAGTGTGGGACTTACCGATTATAATGTTATCAGCTTATGAATGCATGACAGTCTTGTTTTATTCAGTAATACACTGAAGGCTTACAGAAGCATAAAATGAAATTTTCTTTAAAGGAAACCCAGCCCCTGGAGCCAAGTCTAAATATCACAACCGAATGATGAGGATTTTTGCAGAGGACTGGGGGAAAATCACCACTTCACCACCACTGTAGAGATTGGAGATCAGACTGAGAAAGGTGCTACGACAAGTGTCCAATCAAATAAAGAGTCTAACTGTGGTCAATGGAATAATTCATAAACTTAAAATTCGACACCTGTCTCACAGTGCAGGCAAAAAGATGACAGGACCTTGTCCTTTAGGAACAGCTTCCTAAAACTATAGGAGTAGCTTCCACGATTTCAAAGTACTCCCTACTGAGGTGTTGGAAAAGCCGTAAAGCCTCATCAGAGCCAGTGTTTTGAATCCTGACTCCTTTCCCACAGATGTCACACATCTCAGACCCTCCAAGCCACCTTGATGATCATCTGCGCTGTGACCCATAGAGAGCTGGGATCAGCACAGAGCAGCGGCCCAGCAGCCAGGCATTCCTCACAGCCTGGTGGCCAGGGGCAGGATTTGTCTCTTAGTTACGGGATGACACTTGTCCGGGTGACATTTTCTGCTGAGACATATTGAGATATACTAACTCATGCCTTTTATAGTTACTGCGAGGCAGCAAGTTTGTTAAGAACAAACAAACAAAAGGTAAATAGGGGCACATTATTAAAAACTAACCATGTGTCCGTGCTGTATGATTATTACAATGTTTGAGATCTAATTTAATGAAGGTTATCTGTACTTGACTAAGAAAGGAGATCATTAAATTGGTGTTGTTTTGAAAAATGCACTGCCTCATTTATTTTTTGATTTGTGTCTATAGGAATTTGCATTCCATTGTCCTTACTACTGTCTGACATGTACCGTAATATGATCCTATCCCTCTAGTTTTGTTCCATTTCCTTTCATACTACCTCTTAATTACCCCTTTTGTACCTCTAGTCTGTGGTCTCTGAGCCTCTAATACATGGCTGTGCCAATTCCACCACCCCCAAGGCTTGTCAGGTTAAAGATTAATGAGTAGACTTTACCCAGAGGCTTTACAAAGGTTAAACGTAATTACAAATGGGTATTTTATGCAATGTTGAATATGTGAAAGCTGCTCAAAAAAAAGAAAAAAGTAAGGGGAAAAAAGTAATGAAACTTATGGGATTTAAGTCAGTCATTTAGATCTTCTGAAAAAAAGGTGAAATTACCATAAAAACAAACAAGTTAGGAAGTTCTACCCTTTGTTCCAAAGATGGTGATAAAAACAAAAACACCATATGGTGGAAATTAGACTGCATCTCAAGCTTGCAACATCACTGCCTCCTAATTCTCCTTTCGAGTTAACTAAAATGTGTTGCACTAAGAAGATGGAAAGACAAAAAGATCTAAAATTTTTGGCAAATCTTCAGTTTGCTAAATTCTCATATTTGACCTTTTCTTAAGGAAAAATAACATTTTTCCTGTAGGCAAAACATTGCCTTTGAGGGCATCGTTACCTTAAAAGATTGCTTAACCTAGCTGCCTGATGAGAGAGCTATGTTGGCTAATTTTCTTAATTTTTTTTTTTCCTCAACTTACAGAAATACCTTTAAATGCAAACTTAATATCTGGGACAAGATTTTCATAAGTACAAGCCTAAAATTAGGTTCATAAAACCATGGTATTGTACTAAGGAAATAGTCAGACTTTCAGAAGTGCTAAACTCCACCAAATCCCTTTGAAGTTAATGGAAACTACTTTGGAGTCTATCCTCAGGCATTTTACTTGTTTGCTTCCTTGTTTCTAAATCTTTCAGTATAGCTGATAAATGGAGATTTACAAAAAAAAAAACAAACAAACAAACCACACCAAACAAACCAACAACAAAACCCCTCTTTCTTTTATATTGTGTTATCAGTGTTCAAATAATGGGCTAAAACTGCCAGAAATGTCCAAGAAATTTGGATACCTCAGGATTTGCTTCCAACTTCAGATTGTAAGACCACATTTTCATAGGTGCTTTTTGTCTTTGTTTTCAACTAAGCTCAGTGGTGACTGTAGCGCTATAGAAACCCTAAAAATTTTAGTATTATTACTTTTTGCAAATCCTTACTGGGAAAAGGACAATCCTGATTCCCCAAGAAGCCTTTTGTGTAAAAAGTGGTACCATTTACTAGTGATACTACTCTTCAAGAGTAAGAGAATAGCAAAGTGAACACATGAAACTATTGAAGTGCTAGAATTGTCTCTGGAAATGACCTAAGTCCAGATGTTTTGTATGTTTATTTGGATTTCTCACTTAAGCATTTGCAATATAGGTGCTCTGTTTTCTTCTGTGATTTTCTTTCTTTGTCTGAAAACCTGAGAGCAATATCTTTCTAGCCTTTATTCTACTCATGTATTAGTTCAGCTCTTTCAGCAAGAAGTATTTGAACTGATGAAATTTAAAATGTTGCATTTGACCACTAAGAAACTTGGGTTCTTATTTGAAAAACAAGCTAAATTGGTGGATTTGATTGCAATCCTGATTATTAAATGTAAAACAGCTTTAATGTTACATGGTCAGTGACCAGCACCCTAAATGAGTATTAGATACACATTATAAAACCAGTAAAACTATCTTTGGATTAGTAAACAAAAAATTATAATTTGTAAGAATTAGCTTTATGTGGTTTTACAGCTGTTTCTGGCAAATATTTAGTTCATTAAATAAGAATGTCAGAATTTGGCATATAGCTCAGATGCTAATTTTTTTAATGAGTGAATTACTGTAATTCAAAGCAAACATTACATTTTAAAATTCTCATTTCAAGAATTGTTCTTTCTATTCAGGAATAATATACTTCTATAGCTGATCACAAAACAAATGTAACATCATTATATTTTTGAGAATGAAGCAAACAAAGAGAGAACCAAAAGGAAAGTAAAACCACCCAGGCACCTCCACAGGAGAGCAGTGTTTTTCACTACAAATCTTGCCCTAAAACTGAGACAAGTTTATTTAAGATTTTGATCTGAGAGTGTTGAAACCCTGCATGATGTGTATGTCCAAGGCTATAGGTATTCTGCATAAATAACTAGTTTCTATCTCGCTTGTAGACAAAGCTGAGCTACTATGAAAGCAAGGAAGCAATGTTCCGAAGGCAAAAAAAGAGAGATGTTAAGAAAGATGTTATGAAAGACTTGAGTCTTATAGTCAGAGTACTTAACTCCGAGGAGAATTAATTTTTAACTTTTTGATTTATTGTAGTTTTTTGACCAAATTATTGCTTAGTGTAAAAGAAACCATACTTTTGGGAGCAGCACATACCGCCCTATCAGTAAGAGGGAGTCAAGTTCCCTTTTGCAGCATAACCAGAATCTCTTTATTTTTTATATTGGACTTAGAACTAACTTTTTCTCAATAAAAATATTTCTTTCTTTTCATAACCATGAATAGAAACTCCTTACAGCATCTGTCTTGCCACTAGCAGGCAAAGACCTCTATGTCCAGGTTATAAATGTTCTTTCTTGTAGTGCACCAAATTAAGATTACTCCTACTGCTTTGGAGATGAGAGAGAGATAGGAAGAAAAAAAAAAAGTAAGTAAAAAAGAAATCCGGTGTTGGCTAGTGATTCATCCTGCTTTTCTTCCAAAGGCTATTTTGAGATTACAAAGATGTCTCTTAGTTCCCTCTGATAAAAGGTACAGTATCATTCTTCCTCCCTGGACCTCAGAGCCGAACCTTAGCCACACAAGCAGATCCACATTCGCTTCAGTGAAGCAGCTCATATGTTTGATACACACACAGACATATATTCATGTACAATTACGTAATTATTGATGTGTATAACAATTTGCAGGACAGCCTCCTCATGTTTGTGTCTGACCTGCTTTAATTTCATTAAGCAGTGTTAAAATTCTTGTCCTCCTGCCAGGCTGCCACACTTTTAACTCTGTATGAGGCTTCTAGGAAGGAAAATAAACCTATGTGCAATCTTTCGCACTCATGGGCTTCTACTATTGTTTAATTTGCTTCCATCCAAGCTAGAAGTAGACTGGTAGATCAGTTAACAGTATGAGAACAGAGACTTTTATATAGATTACAGTTTGCATGACAGCAAAGCATGGCACAGCCTAGGCACTGGTGCAAGGGAGCAAATCAGAGACATAAATCACATCCTTATATTGTGGAGAAATCACTCTGCTGCTGCCTTCAGTGTGCATGAGAGGCAGGTTTGAACATCCAGCTGTGTTCTCCACCCCAGCTTTTAAACACAAAGTGTAGAAAGTGGAAGTTTTGACTCTTAAGCAGGATGCTGACAAATATTTTGAGAAAACGTGGAAAGAATGAGTATAACATATTCCTTTCTCTAAGGGGAACAATCAGAATTACTGACAAAGCAATTTCAATTCATGACCCTGGCTTCTGTCACTGTCTTAGGGTATCTCTTTGTCTCACAGTCTACACCTGGGTAGCTACAGATCCATTGCAATGTTACATTCGTACCTCGGTATGTCTGAGTACTAATGGTATGATTGCAAGCCAGTAGTATGGACTGAAAAGGACTCATGAGATATAGGCTGTGCTACATTTCCTTTAAAGTGCGCTCTTTTGATTTGGTGGTTTATACTGCTGAGTGTGTTTATATCTTGATAGATTATTTATTTTATTCAATTATAAATCCATTTAACTTATACTAAATTTGCTCCAGTTTTCTTGGCTATGGCACAAGAACAGTGAAATGGACCAGATGGGTCTAATACTACTGCAAAAAAAGAAAACTGAAACCTTTCTTCACTTGAATCTTATCAAAGTCTGTCATTTGGCGACTTTAATTTCATGAAAATTGTCTCAATATGCAACATGTAGAAGTGCCCTCAAGCCTTGGATCTAGGGGTAGCACTGCACTCATATATGCATCCATCGCAAGTAATTTGGGGTGGACAAAATCATAGACTTTGAAGGACAGTAAAAGCAATATAATAAGTACTACTCCTTTTTAACACCGTAGCATGTGTTTTATTCAGGTTGCACTCTAATAAGCCTGATGATTAATAATACCATCCATTAATACAAATTAATATCATCTACCACTTCCTTCTAGCTTTTATGTTGCTCTTTTTTCCCAAAAAAACTTTGCTGTTCACTGGAAATATACATATGGAACAAATGATAGCTATTCTCTGTGGCAGAAGCATGAAGAGAATTTGAGTACATTTGAGGCTAGATTGATTTCCCAAACATAAAATATAAACAGAATATTTCTGTATTTAATGAACACTGCATTTGTAGCACCAGAAAAAGGGAAAATATGCATCATGCGAACATTTACCATAGTGATATATCTGCTGTGTTTAGCCTGAATGATCACGGTTTGAAAACTTACACAACAAAGCTGAAGAAAGCTAATATGCTGCTACCTCTAAAGAACATATATGAATTATCAGAGAATGGAGATGACAAGAATGACAAACTGGGTTAAACCAAATACCCAACAGTTCATCTCCAACAACGGCCAGCAACAGATGCCAATAGAAAGGAGGAAAATAGGTCAAGCATATAATGACGCTTTCTCAGCCTCCAGCAATCTGTGGCTCTCGGATTTCCTGAGCCAGAAATGTCATTTTGAGGTGGTATTTGGGGCCAGACTATTAAGAGTGTAGGGGAAGCCAAAAGTCTTTAAAATGGAATGTTTATACTGAGCCCACTGTAAAGTATCTATACTAAATTTCTAAGATACTACTGTAATTCAGTTTTCTTGTAGATTGTTTACTCAAAAAAAAAAAAAAAAAATTGGAGTCTGTACTATCCAGTGCTAATTGGGGATGAGGGGTGGGGAGGTGTTAAAACAATGCAGAAGCATCGAGTGTTTTCACTAAAGTCACTGTACAGTAGCTATGAAACCTCTATGATATAGCTGACAATAGCTCAAGAAAAAGAAAAAAAAAAAGATAATCCTGTACAAGTTAGTTACTATTCACATGTACTGATATGCTTATTCTCACGGGCTATTAAGAATTAGAAAAAGCAATAAAAAAGTCCTGAAAAGTCATGGATGTGCCAATTTTAGAACATTGAGAACCACAAAGCATTTAACACGGAAAAAAACTCCAACCAAACCCACAGCAACAACAACAAAAAACACCCTAAAACTCACCGAGGAGTAAAATGAACATAAAATCACAAGACAGAGTGCTGGCTACACTGTCGTGTAGCCCTTTTCCCCAGTTCCTACTTCCCCTCACACTCTGTTTCCCCCCTGAACTTTTATTCCGTATTACAACTCGATCACTGCAAGCTCACCCGAGGGGGGATGTGATCTCAATCTAGAATCAGCTTCTTGGAGCAGTGACATTATCCCCACCAAGGAGTACTTGGGAACATTAATAGAGGGGTGGAGTTTCAGGTTCACTGTACACACAGGATGACAAAAGAAATCACAATAACATTAATGCTAATCAGTAGGGCTTAAAGGGAAACAGATCTCGTCGATAGGAGCTATGCCCTCTTGAGATTACAAATATGGCTAACAAAGTTATGTATGAGTGCATACTTTGACCTAGTAGGTCATTACATTCTGATTAATAAATTGGCTCTATTGAAAAAAAAAAAAAATCAATGTGGTATATATTCAATGGATTAAAACTGGCTGATAGCAAAGCTGATTGTTAAGTGGTAATCGTAATCTAATAGGAATGGTTTTAGTCAGATCCCACCATGATCTGATCTTGGCTCCACACTAGTCAATAATATTATCAATGATCTGGAAGAAAATATAATTTCTGGTAGGTCTGTAGATTACACAAAATCGGTGAAGTGGTAAATTAAGATAAGGACAGGTCAGTTCTATGGAGTAATCAAGTTCACATAGCAAGATGAGACCATCTGAGCACCATGACTTTAAAACAACAAAATTTAAGGAGAAGCATCTGGGAAAATGGAATTTAGGTCAGAGTTGCAGGAAGGGAGAATGGTATTTGAAAAAGTGCTGTTTCTGAAGTGATAAATAGATGATGTTCCAAACATGAGCTCCCAGTATAATGGAATACGTAAAAAGCCAAGCAGTAGTCATATTCAGAAATAAAAAATAATACTGAGAGTAAGCACAAACTGTTGATTCCACTGTATATACCCGTTAGTAATGTTAATAAAATAATAACAAAAGTCTGTGGTCTGCAAAAGAGGATGTTTACAAATTGGAAATGTTCAATGAAGACCCAGAAGACCTACCTGAGACCTGGGAAATCTGACTTTCTGGGATACTAGTGCTCAGCCCTGTTAACATACATGGGAAAGGTTTTGAGTTGGTTTGATCACTGTGTATGTCAGGGAAAGATTTCTGACTAGCAAACAATGACAAAATATCTTCCACTGGCTAGGAAAAAAAAACTAGATGAATTTAGATTAGTAATAAGTGATTTTTAACAATGAAAGCAATCAATCGGTAGAAGAATTTATTTTGCAACGTGGTGGAGCCTCTGCTACTTGAAGGCCCTGCATTTTGTAAAAGATACTCTTCAATCCACCAAAGCTTCTAAATGCAGGAATATTTGTTATATGTCATGAAGGATGTCAGAATAGATGCTCACAAAAATCTGTACACGAATGATATAAGATGTTGTTGTAGATGAAAAAAGAGAGAGAAAAAAGATGCATAAAATGAACCAAGAAAGCAAGCAAGAAGGTAAAAAGGAAAGTACCTTTCCTGAAATAAGATAAAGAAAGATTGTGATGTTAACACTGATGAGGTATATCCAGGATAACCATTTAAACATTTCTAAACTTTTTAAACCTTAGTATTCATCCCTGCAGTGCTAGTCAAAGCCAACAGCAGAGGGATTGCTTTTAAGCGCATCCTGGCCAGAGAAGGAGAGAAGGGGACACATTTGCTGGAAAATGCATTGCTGTAAAGCTTTGGACAAGCTTTGCTGCGATGGAAGGCACAGGGTAAAAGAATGTCCAACAATCACCAGTGGCTGATGACCCTCAGCCAGCAGTGCAAGTGAAAAGCAACAGTGGCACAGATCAGAGCACAAGGGGAATGAATCATGTGCAGGACTGATTCTGCACAGCACGCTACGGTGGGGTTGGATAAACATTTTGCGCAGCAAGTACAGCATTTACTCTTTCGCGCACTTTATCCATAAGACACTGACCTCAGCCAAGCAAGAGGACATGTGCATGGGTGCTGAGCTGGCCCCCACAACAGGTGTAGAAATGCCCACCTGTAAAAGACCTGCTGCTTCTGATGACTGGGTCTCCTCAACCAGCGGACAGTCATCAAGCAAATGCGGCACCATCACAAAGAGGCAAGTGGGAGGCTTGTGTATCTGATGCTTTTCTCAACTTCTGTATTGCTGCTGTGTTTCTGATTCCAACTCGTGAAAGCATGTAAATACTTTCATATGCCACAGGCAGATTAAATCATTATTTTGTTCTGGGAATGTTATTTTGTTTCCTTTTGTTTTTTAAATCAGGGTATCATGCCCAGATATAGACAATCTAATGAGCTCTACTGTTTTGTTTTTCCATTATTACCTCCAAGCCAAGAAGGCCATTTTCCAAAAGCTGACTAGTCTCAACTGAAAATGTGGAATTCCGCATAATAGTGTACAAGAATATTCCATTAGGGATTATCTTTGATGATATTTACTTAGCGTACCCAATACAGGTCAAAAGCTCGTAACAAGAAAGCAACCTGACTCCAAATCGTATTCCGGGCAGCAGAACATTGCATACTTCAGGCTGCATTGTGGGTTTGCATAACCTTTCCCTGAAAGCCATGTATTGACCAACCAATGTTTTCAGCAGCTGCTAATTAGCGCTGTTCCAGACTGGACTGCATTATTAGTCGGTACTGCAGCACGATTCAGTACAGCCTGTTTGTGCGAAAGAAATGTGTTCTAAATAGAAGTGCAGATGCTGCCTGGTGAAAATTTTCAAAGTATTTGAACATCAATGTACCCATGACAAATAAAACCGGGTGAAGATCTGTCCTGTTTATAGCTGCAATATATAAAGGTCAAGGAGGACCATGAGTCTTAGAGAAACCAGTTTGCTCATAACTGGACAAATACTCCTCAAGGTAGGTGTTTTAGACAGACAATAAAACTCTGAGCATGACCCCATCTCTCAATGCAATAATAAGTTTGAGAATACTGCCCCAACTTCTGCCTCGGTTTATCCCAAGGTGACTGGTACATCCTACTTTGCTGGCGTATGTAAAACTTTTAAAACCTGCTAATGACTATTAGTGTCATAATCTGGAGGGCAAGAACTTTCTGCCAGACACTCAGATAAATCTGTCTTTATTTTCAGGACTGAGAAAAGTCTCTTTCTTTAACAGCATCATCCTGCAGGTTTTCAGCCCAGTAGGAGTAGGCACTCAGCACCCAGAAAGGGAGTGGCTGCCGTGACTGTGAGCCTGCAACTCAACTCACAGGTCTCCCAGCAGAGCAATCCCTAATACGTGGTTGTCCCTTGGTGTCTGAGTAAATGCACGTTAACCCGTTTTGCTGTGTTCAACTTTTATTTCAGAGATACATAAAGGCCACCACTGGTAAGAGCCTTTATAGATGGAGGAAGAGAAAGTATCCCTGTTCCATCACATAATTTCTATATGTCACTACTGAGACTTTCTATGTGGTCTCTCTTTTTAGCAAAAACCTGTCTAGAGTATCTCACTGGTATCTCTGGTAACACAATGTGAAAAACAGTGTCTGCCTCTATAATGCAATAAAATTGACCTATAGCCCAGTCTGTTTCTGCTAGCTGAAGGTTATTTTGCTTTGACATATCCTTGCAGTGTCCTCCTCTTTAATTAATGATGTTGCTGCCATGTATTATGAAAGTCACTCTTTTGCACATACTGTTATCTTTCCAAATTAGGCATTTTATAAGTCCTTAAAGTTTCAGCCTTAAGAAATGCATAGAGTATTTTCAATCAAAAGTTCAATCTATTTACATGCACAAAAGCTGAAAGATTTTTCATGCAAGTGGTCGTACTCTTAGGCTTTTATTATTTCTGCTTGAGCAGAAAGCAATAAATATGTCTTGAGACAAGGGAGAAAGTTAATAAAAAACTGTCCTTTCCTCTTTGTGCTAGACCCTGTTTTAAAACCAGCTTGTCTTTCATGAACAAATTAATTGGATTAGCTCTGCTTCAGCCACAAAGGACAACAGTCTGTGTCAGAAGCATATTTGTATAATGAACCATCACTGCACTTGTATACTAGGGGACTGATCCTGAAATCTTAGTCAAGCAAGTATTATTATTAGCATTAGCATTACAATTCAGTTTGTGGGACACAAATAAGAAAAGAGGTGCATGTTCTAACTACCTATACAAATTTTAAAAAGTCTCTGCACCAGTGAACTAATGATTGAAAGAAAAAAAGCCTGTATGGTGAATGATGATATAGAAGAGAGACTTACCCTCAATGACCCAGCTTGTCAGAGGGCAGGTCCTCACTGTCAAAAGATATTAAAATGGTATCCCTGGAGATATTGTCAACGAAAATTTCACTGTGGTTTGAGAAGATGTCAACAAAAGGAATAAAGCTTTTTAAAAGGAAATATGACTACTTTTCCTAGGTAGAAAGCAGACTGCATTTTTGAAAAGTAAATTGTTTTTCTTTTGAAAAGAACACAATAGACACCTATTTATCCTCCTCCCTTTCACCATGTTAATAACATTTTAAGCTGAGACTATTGCCCAGTCAGTTCTTACCCAACATGTTCATTTGTTGTATATGTAAATGGTTTTACCCATCTCATAATGGGTACTCCAACTCTATCCTTTTCAGCTTTCATTGATCCTCATTTATGTTTTGTAAAAATAATTTTTGTGGTTTTCTGAGTGTTTGTACAATACCTGAATTCAGAATGGGTCTCTGGCTGCTACTATAACAAATAGATGAATAAGAACCAGAACAGTCATACAGGAATCTAACCTATGGAATTGAAATGGCTGTAGTTTATGAAAAAAAAAGGTTGTCTCCTTTTAAAATTATGGTGCTCTTTTGTTTCACTGTTGCTGGCTATACTAGGGCAAGTATTGATATTGAAAGGCCTATAAATGCTTTCCAGGGTATTATTATGCTATGTCCTATGTGGATCATTTGCCACAGAACCTTATTTGATATTTTGCTTAAATGTTCAATAACCACAATGCTTAATTAGAAACGATTGGAATTTTTCTTAACTGAAGTCCCAGTAAAATTGTTAAAAGGGGAATGACTTGTTCCTTAGTGGTCAATAAAAAATGACCTGTGAATTAGACCACAAGGACAAACGTCCTCTTCTAAACATATAGGCCCTCTAACCATGGCAATCTTTCTGTTGTCTGGGCAGTTGATTTCACAGTTGTTATTACTATCAATTACTGCTATTTTACCTTCTTCCATTACAGCAAGCTGAAGCTATTTCTTAAAATAAAACCATAACTTCTTATTCTGGGCGTTATGCAAACACCCACCAAGAGTTAATGAGGGTCCCAAGGAGCTTCCAGCTGCAGACTAAGGAGGAATATTTATCACTTCTCGGCGCATCCTGCAGTTATAGATTTGCAGCTGCTGTTGGATGGGAGGGAGGCTGTTACATTTACACCTGGCATGAATAACTATTCACTGAGGGCACCATGCAATTGTAGACTTCTGCATCCAAAGAAACAGCTCCAGAGACATTTGGGGTTGCGCCTGGAGGTTGGGACATTCTATGTGGTAATAAACTGTGGTTTCACATACACTTGCTTGCACAGACCCTTTCTTTCTCCTTCTTTCTTCCTATATTGTTTGTGAACAAAGTAATGGGCAATGAATTACTAGTATCTGTAATATAAGCCTTCCCACTTGCCAAAACTAGATACACCTTGCAGTTATGAGAGGCATAAATCCTTATTAACTATTAACTACTGTTACAGGTAACATAGAATTATTCAAGCAATAGAAGAGTTTATTTTTTCCCTCAGTTAGTTGCAAATGAGTCTAGAGGGAACCCAGGAGTTCTCAGTTAAGCTCATGTCATACCTGTAGCAATAGCTTTAAAACCTAATCCTGGATATGTTTATACATTTTTAATAGAACCCCAATTTTACATACAATATCCTCCAGTGGCTTCAGCTGCTGCAGCATCCTCCCAAACAGTTTTTCACATAATAGGCTCAGCAGGTTCAATGCTTGATTATCTTTCCTCCAGTTCAATATCTTCTCTTTTCCCTTCGTTATACACCGACAAGGGGACTATACGCAGGTTCTCTGTGGAGGATGCCTCGTACGTGAACGTGCAAGCAATGGGGAATCGATGTTCTGGCTGAATCCAGTATTCAAGGAATTTAATTGAATTACTGAAATTCAGGGTTGAACCCCTGGGACATTGATCCTGTATTGTCAGCTTCAAATCCGAGGTGCACTGGCTGCTTGATAATGTGTTCATAGGATTTGCAGTAGAAGGGGTGGTGAATCAAAGCCTGTGACAGTATAGCTAACTGACAGAAAACAGAGGAACTGATGCTGAATACATTTAAAAATAAATCAATATAGACTGACCTGATTGAACAATTCTGGCAACGCGCTGTGCTGGCATGGCTGCTGACTTACCAATTTAAGAGTAGGCTCAGGATTCATGGTAGCTGGAAAGCTGGAGAGGCCTGTCGCTGGGGCGATGCATTTAACTTCCAAGACAGAGAATATTTGCTCATCTGTTTTCCTTGCCAGAGGCTAGAAACTATTGTTGCAGCTGCCAAATGAAACAAAGGGGGATTAAAAGAGAAACAAAATGATAAAATCATACTTGCAAAAAGCTAAAAAAAAAAAAATCCAAAGAAACAGCTTTCATTTAGATTGACATGAGTGCAAATGCTTTGCTTATTTTCCTCATATATTAAAAGATCATTGAGAATTTGAGGCTGGGGTCAAAGAAAAAGGGAAGAAAAAAAAAAAAAAGAGAGAAAGACATTTAAAAACATTTCTGCAAAATAATGCTCAGCCTTTTACCACCTCTCCTGAATGCTAAGTCATGTCCTTCCTCAGGTGGGACCGCTGGAAAAAGGAGACAAAGCAGAGACAGCTGCAAGACCGCTCTGCCCCGTTGTGTGTTGTTTCTTCCATTGTTCTCTCTCACCAGCCCACCTGCTTTGTTCAATTTATCATTGTCTGCTTCCCTTGAAATGGGACCTGAGAACACTTGGCTGAGCTGGATTGAACGGCTGTCACTTTAACTTCTGCAAAAGGAGGGCAGCTTTATAGCCTTTCTGCAGCGTTATTCCCTTTGCTGGGAATAGACTATTCCCTAGTACTTTCTCCTAGCACCATGATGTGCTGAAGCCCTTAGTTTTCCTTCCTTCCCTAGCATGGCCAGTGTAAGTGAGCATGAATATCAACAACCCAAAGCATTCAGAGGTGAGTCCTCCAAGGAACCTGATACTCTCTACCCCTGTGGAGTCAAGGGGCTCAATCCGGCTGAACCTGTGGTTCGTGTACTTCTCTGTAATCAGACTACTCATGGGCATTAGTGCCTTACTGTGTGTACAGGACCCCTGACTCCAGTGGGAGCCAAGGTCATCCAGCAGCGCGCTGGATCATCGCCTTACAAAACCACGGAGCATGCATATCCACCTAAGGCCAAGGCTTTGGGGAATAGGGATGAAGTCAATAAGACCAAAGAAGGTCTTGGCATCTTTCACCTTCTTAAGACCTCTGTTGAATGGGAGCAGACTTCTGAAATGTGGACTTAGTGAACATCGTTCAGAAGTCCTACAAAATTTGCTATCTAGTTGGCTATGATATTAAGGTACCCGACCCTTACAGCTTAATTCTAAAATACAGAGTGTACAACTGATCAGTGGGATACTGGAATTAGTCCCATTACCTCTGGGAGACCCTGAAAAATCTAGATGACTTCTGCAATAACCTTAACAAAGAAGCAGCAGTATTCATTATTTCTGCATTTAATAAATAAATCAGGTATCGCCTGTCTGGTAGCCCACCCACACCTCTTTTTCTTACATTCTTGCTCCACCCTCAAACATATTCTCTTGACATCTGCAATCTAAATTAGAGGTAACGGCCAACATTGGATCAGTGTGTACCCACATTCTCAAAATAGAACAGCTGCTGGAGTTAGGAGTTGCAGAGGTTCTTGCATGGTGAATTTCAACTTAACTCCCAAAGCTGTGTGATAATGCGTGCTTTTTTCCACCCTGCATTTGATGCCCCCTTCTCACTTAATCAAAGGTGCATGTGGATGCTGTATAGCAAGACAGAGGGAAAATTACTGTAAAGCCAGAAGGAATCCTTAGCTCTGAGATCTTCATGTGGTAAGTCTCAAGCCAAAAGCCAGGTAGCTACCCTCTCTACATTAGGATGTATCATCATGTAATATGAGAGGGGTCTCAGATCAGAGTCCCTCTCTCCACACTCCTGAAACTCCACATGATGCAGATGCCCCTTTCCACTCATGGATCTAGAAGATATCAAAAGTCTACAGCTATTTTATAGCATGAATTGCCCTGTATTTGTTGAGAGGCTATGGTTGTCACTGCTTTTCAAGTAACACTACAAGCAAGAGGATATTTTAAAATCCACTGACTTCAGTATGTATTCCCAAAGAGTTGTCTACATTTTTCATCCTTCTTTGTTTGTTTGTCTGCTTCATTCTACCCCATTCATATTTTACTTCTGTGAATTCAAAATAACAAATTAATTTATTAGAAAAATGACACTCTGTAAGTGCTGACATAACAGAAGACAGAAGAAGCGATGTTGAAAATGTTTCAAAATAAATAATCAATGCTATGTCAGGGGAGACTACTCTGAGCAGTCCTGGCAAAGCATTTGCTGTGTTGGCATCATTAGTGTTATGCCAATTTAAAAAGAGGCTGGACTTTTGGTAGTAAGAATGCAGAAAAGTCGTCACAGGGCTAAAGCATTTCGTTTTCGGGACTCATAGGGCATGTCTATACTAGTGTGTAAAATGAGTCAAAGTGTCCGTTCTTTGGCCATAAGGGGAAGCGGGAAGACAAAGCTGGCATCCCCGCAGCTAACCTCTCTTTCACCAAACGCAGTGCCTCATCTGTGCTGCGCATTCCGATCTGCTCCAGATCATGCCTGGGCCCATGTTCTCAACCAAGCAACATGCCAGGGAACATGCTAACTATGAAATTAGGTGCACGAGGCAGAGAAAGGACTTCGTGTCCTTCCCTCAGTTCATGGGGTCCTCTCTTATTCTGACCCAGGTAAAGAAACAGAGAAACCCTCTCTAA
>NW_009214782.1:21603-66476 GCF_000690835.1 Fulmarus glacialis
GAAAAAGATCTTCAGTTTCAAAGTATTTGCATAAAAAAACCCAAAAAACAACAACCTTCAAGTAATTCCTGTTTTCTCTTTCCACATAGCTCTCTGGAAGGTGGGAGTTGTACTTTTTTTAATAATAATTTTTATTTAATAACAGCTCTTAATGAACCTCACTCTCTTTCTTTCACTAAGGACAAGAGCTAAAGCTCTTGTGAAATCAGTGGAAACATTCCTGAAGACCTTAACAGGAAAAGGATCTAACCCTCTTGGTCTTTTGCTCTCCCTGCAGCGTTTTTCTTTTTACGTTGGTTCCTCTTTCCAAACGTTATCATCTAATTACCGTCTTCATTAACATAAACCAAATACCAACATATGATCAGTGCATTCAAGTAAAAACAGCAAAATACATACAGATGCTAACAACTGTGAATTCAGAAAAATGAAATATGTTGAGCTGTAAAAGTTACTTTGCTGAGAAGTCAGTTGCTTTCTATTTAGAAAAAACTTTGCTTTTGGAGAATGCATTAAAACATTTCCTGCATACTTAGAATATTCTATGGTCTACATGGAACTCATTAATGTGGTCCACATACAGGAATCCTGGAGGGGGTCTCTAATACACCAGAACAGTGCTGTAGATCTTCAGGGGGGAAAAAAGCAGTCTGAGAAAATGTTTGGAACTAGGGAAGTGTTATAGCAACATGCTGTTTATTTTCACAAACACAATTTCTTTTTTACACTCCAGGAGGGAAAAGAGAGAAAGAGAAGAAGAAAAAAAATATATCTTTGTTTTAAGTTGGTTGGTCTCAAGTGTTGGTAACTGCAAAGGAAAATGAACTCCCCTTTCTTCCTCTGTGCAGCAGCGAAGAGGGAAATTACCTAGGAATGCGAATAATTTCTGTACTGCTTTTGCTGAAATGAGAGTGCTACTGCAGGGGAGTCCATACTAAATACAGCTATGTGGAATATCCAAAACAAAATTTAAAATGCCCAGGACACATGCCATTGCAGGTCCTGGGGCGGTAGAGGAATTGCAGTGTTCTCTGCGAACCCTGCTATATCCACCAGCACTTCATCAGCCTTAGGACTAGTTCTTCAGCACTTCTGGATGTCAGGGAGAGCTTTAGCATATTGTGTTGTGAAGCGCTTGTGTCTTTAGTGTTCCTAACTGGTTCAGTTGCATGCTCAGAAGAAAGCATCTGGATTTCATTTGCTTAGATATTTTCCAGGTTGGTATTGACAGAAGAAATCAAGTATTGGGCTTGCAGGCAGCTGCCACAGAGATTGCTCCAGAGTGCTTCCCAGCTGCCAGGTTTCTCTGCACTTCCCACCCAGATCCAGACTCCTTGCTCAACCACCCTCCTGTTGCTCCTCAACGCTGTGAGCAAACCTGGACTTACGAGTTAGAAAGGAACAATGGCAAACTCTTCCCAGGTCCCCAGAGCAGAAAAATCTTTCCTCTCAAAGAAGTAATACCAGATCATGAAAGTAGTTTTGTGTCCAGGTTGCTAAAGTCAGGGCTGCTCCGCAGGGGAAGGGGATCCAGGAGGTTGGGTGGTGGCGAGGCAGGCAGGGGCAGTGTCCTCCCTGGCAAGGGTGCTGTCCTGCGGTGCCCCAGCCAGGACAGCAAAGCAGGGACATGGATAGAGAGTCTCACTGCGAGCTGGCCCTCAGCCCAGGCATCCAGCCCCCAGGGTGGGGAGTCATGCCCACGGGGCCCTGACAATTAGCATAGGCAGATAGATTAACATAGGTAGATATCTATATATAGGTACACATTCATACGTGTTACTGATACGCACATGGCAAACTAGAGTGGCTATTTTCCATTGAATAATTTCGTTAGCACTTTTTTCCTTTCTATTGCTTAGTCTTTTGCTAGTTTCAGTTTCATTGTTGCACATTGTTTGCCACTTTGTTCAGTTAAATGTTACTTTGATTTCAACAGATTAGTTCTATACGCATAAGGACAATGTGGGTCTCTTTAAAATGGGGTCTTGGTCTTTTTTGGCTTCATTTTCCCAGCTCCAACATGAGGTCCCTTGCTTTGGGACACTTCTGCATCACTGATGCCGGCTCTCCTTCATCATAATCAATCACATTATCAAATCCCTTTCATAGAAAATATTATGCATTGAAACTAATTCAGTTTCTTGCCACCATTACTTCTATTGTAAGATTTTTCTAGAACATCTTTTTTCCAATTTCTATGCCACATTTATTATGTCCTACTTATGTCAAAATTGTCCCTTAGCTTTAATGGGCCTTCTTTTTCTTTTCCATCTGCTTTTATCATATCTTTATACAAATAGACCAAAAGTATTTTTGGTGGTTTTTTTGTTACATTAAAGAAATTGATAAACTTTGGCCACAAAACAGGCTTTCTGTTCCTATAGCAGTACTATTAACTCTTTTTCCTCTCTCCACCTGCTCCATTAGGAGTTTAACTTGTTGAGTTTTTATGACTGGAATTCTAAACTCTATACCAGATAATGTCTCACCAGTGCAACTTATAATTAATACTTAATGCTTTCGTTTTGTAAAAGCCTCACTGGATGCATCTGAGAATTTTATTTCCATTTTTTACTGCTACATGCACCTAGGTGGTGCATAATAATTCTTTGACTGACTAATACCCCTAAGTCTTCCTGTTTCAACCAGTGGGCCTTAGGATGATTGCAGAAGTTCTGATTGAAGAAATTCTCATTGCTCCCTATGTTCATTACCTCGCATTTCAAACTAATTAAATCACATATGTTGTCCCAGTTCTCAAGCCTATCCGTTTCTTCCCATGTGATATTCTGATCATCTTCCATATTGTTAACGTCTGCTGCATTTGTATTTCTTGAAAAAAATACATTAATGCATTCTTATTTTTTGTACTCAAGGTATTGCTGATATTTTCCATAGCATTGGGTCTGATACTGGTTCTTGAGGAATTACAGCCAACAATTTGTTTTTATTTTAGCACAAATTTTTGTAGTTCCCACACTGTGATCTTGTGCTAATCCACCTTTTTTACCAAGTATGTAGTATTTTTCCATGTGCATTGAATCCAAGTAGATTAAGCGCTAACTTAATCTCTTCAGACAAGCTCAGTTACCAAAGTTCAGTCAGACGCAATCCACTTGCTAATTCACAGGCCATTGTACCCCCTTTTTCATTCATCTCCATATATTTAAATATCATTCAAAAGTTGTACTTAAGCTTCATATACAACTAACGCAAGATTACTGAGTTTTGTTGGGCCATTTCTAATCCCTTTCTTAGACACATCAAGTACAGTTTTGCTCTAGCTGTGCATTGTAACTCTACCAAAAGCTAGAGTCACTGCTTCCAGATCCTTCCAGACTTTGTGTGCCATCCTCTCTTCTGAGTGGTCCTCTGGTCCAAGCCCACGAAGCTCAGTTGTCTCAGCAGGCCACGCTGAGCAGCAAGATTTCCCACAAAAGCAGCCCCAGCAGTGCTGGGCTTTCGAAGGGTGAGCTGTGTGTGAGCAGGTCTTGCTGGTTCAGCGAGGGACCAGGATTTCCAAACAGGCTCAGCCACCTTTATTGCTCTCGACTGAATCTCCTAGGAAACAGCAAACTGAAGCTGCATTATCTTTTCCCTGGAGCCTGCCCTACCTCCAGTCCTACAAGCAGGCACAAACAGGCAGCCACAATAATATAGACCCTTGCGTGCACCCTGCTGCCTGGAGAGATGCTGGGAGCACTGTGCAGGGTGACCCCAGCTAGAGATTCATCCTACAGATGTGGGGTTTGCCTCTGGAGGGGGTGATCTAGCCCTGTGCTGTCAGTACAGACAGGGAAGATAAATGCAGAGCGGAGAATAACTGACGAAAGGCAGGTCCTCAGAGTGAAGCTCTGTAGGAGGTAACACAGCTGTGTGGAAATAGTGTGCACTGAGTGGAGACTGCAAACTCCAAAGATTACTTTCCCATTTGCAGAGAAATGAAACTCTGCTGAAGCTTTTACTTCGCTGTTTGGATAAAACCCATCTTTTCCTAAGCAGTTATTGAAAATATGGGACTATTTATTAATGAATATGGCTTTTCAATTCAGGGATGTCATCTTATCATGGATGATAGAATGAAATAAACAGAAAAAAGCATTTTAATCATATTTTTGTAGATTACATCAAATCCGAAACACAATTTACATATGCCATAAAAAACTAGATAGAATTGATATGATATTATGAACAGGCAATGCCACTTTTTAATCTTCATTTTAAAAACACTTGCCTTGCTGATAAACACCAATGCAATTGTCACAGACACAGATCTTTACTCTCTGCCCATGAATAACAACAGGGCCAAATGACAATTCTCCAACTCTTTCACTTTGCATGCGTTCACCCACAATTTCTGGATTTGTTCTAATTGCACCTCTGCCTGTTAGGTGGTCCATAATCCAAACACTCCTGGTGCCAAACTCACTTGGCTCCTGAGGGAGGCGTATCCATCCCTGTGCCAGGTGAACATTTATGAACTGGGGCAAGAAGGGTGTTCAATAAAATGGAGGACATGTGCTAGGAGCTGTAAAAAGCATCCATAATACATAGTCCCTGCCAGAAAATCTTAAAGGCTAAAGCCTTCTTGCTGCAAACAGTCTGGCACTTACGTAGCCTAATTGTCAGAGTGTGTCTCTACCCGTTCAAGGATCTAGCCCAATCCATAAAATTATCCATGTGCATAACTGCTGATGGGTTTAGAACAGCAGAGGCAAATGACTTATAAATGGATCTCACAGATGGCAAAACTGTTCGAAGAAGATTCCTCTTCTCCACTGGTGTGAAGTTGACTCTGAGGCACATAACTGCTGAAGCCTGAGAGAGAGCAGTAAAAAAAAAAGAGGTGGTGGGCATCTGAGCCTCACAGCCCGAGCGTGGAGGAGCCAAGCCCCACGGCACTTCTGGCAGCGTGCAGCACCCACCGACCAGAGTTTATGCAGTAGGTATAGACTCCCAAACTGAAAACATACAGAATCTGGAGGTGTGCAAAGAGTAGTGGCCTTTATTGTATTATGCTCCACCTTTTGCATTTAATTTCAGGAGTTGAATACAACTTCCAGAGTGAGTTCTGCTTCAGAAAGGCCATTATGGGATCCTCCAAAACAAGCAGTATATACAGAGAAAGAGAGAGTATACACACATGTAGTATTCCCTGTTAAAGAATAAGGAATGACTGTTCTTAGTTTTGCAACAGTGTACAACAACCATTTTCCTGAAAATACAGTTACCACAAAGAAAAATAACACAAAAATGCAGAGAGATTTACAAATGCTTTTGTATCTGATTAGATTTACTATGAATTCCCCAAGGCTCCTCTTTGCTTTCTGGTCTCTTTAGTTTCAAAGATAAACCAATTGAATTGATAATTTAACAATCCACATGATTTTCTTTTCAGAAGAAGTAACGTCACATGTAGCAAACTGAGGCTTTGTGACATTTTAAAATTGTTAATAAATAAAATAAGATTTGGAAAACATAGAAAGCAATGTCCATGAACTCCTCTTCATTACCATAAACCTTTATGTTAAAAAATAAAAAATAAATTGCAGTGTGCAACACTGGAAATATTTCTGCACTTTCAGTTCAAGTCACAAAATATATATTATTTCATTTATCCTCATTGTCTTAACAAAAAAAATCTCAGTAAAATGGGGAGAGCATTCATGCATGAACTGTGCAAACATAGCACAAAATAGCAAGATTTGCAATGTTCCAGGCAAGTATTTTGCCAGCTTCTTCAGTTTGCACGTTGTTTAGAGTGTTAGGTGTTTAGATTCTGTGATAATAGGCTCTACATTGAAAAAAAACCTAAGACACTATCTAGCTATCTTGCTGCGAGATAGATAGATAAAGCTTCTGTTTATTTAGATTTTCAAATACTTTTTTATTTTTCAGGCCTTTGCTGTCTGTTCAGCTAAAAGCAGAATTTATCAGCCTTCCCTTTTTCCAGTATGTGTTACGTTATAGATTTCTTATTTTGATAACTAGCAGATATTTTAAAGAGAGGTCATATCCTTCGACCCTGGCACAAGGGTCAAGTGTTAAAGTACTTAATATGACTTCTGGAATATTTTTGGCTTGCTATTGTAAGGGGAGAAACTGCATTTTTTTAGTCTGGAAATTCTTTTTCTACAAATGTTGGCAATAACCAAGTATCCATAGGACAATGATTGAAAATAAGCAGAGAGCTCAAGGGTACGGTTACTCATACATGTCTAAATATGCCTAAATATGATTTCGTTCTTAGACTGAATCTTAAACACTGATTATTAAGCAGTAATCTAACCTATAGTAAATACACTATAAATCCAAGACTTTTTCCTCTTGTAGAGATTATAACAATGCAACAGGCTGTTATGAATAGGTGTTGCTTCACGTCAGCACTTTTGGACTGTATCTTCATTGAAAAATGGTGGGTATTTCTGTCAGCAGGATATCTGCTGACTAGAGCAGCCACCCTGCTCTCCAATCTAACAGGCAAGATGAGTCTCTTGTATCTTTACAGTATTCTTACTGTGAGATAGCTAACTGGGGCCACCCCCTGGCCATGGTTCATCTCCTGATAAAAACTTCAGTGATTTTTGTGCTCAATGTAAATGTTACGGGAACATAACTAAGACATGGCAAATTATGCCTTTGGTCAGTTTGCTTAAGGCAGCCATTAGGGTGGCATATATAGTAACCATGATGTCCCAAGGGCACAAGCAAAGCAATTTTTGTATGGAGGCAATAACTTTTATTACCAACTGATACACTTAAAAAAAAAACAAACCACCAAACAACAGATAGACTCACGAGCCTGAAGTGACCTTAAGAAAGACTATTGTGCCTGGAAAGCTGTCTGTTTTGTTGGTCTGATAAAAGATATTGCCTTTTCCTAAAAGCTTTGTGTTAGCTATAAATAGTCCTGTTAGTTCAGGAGTTTTCCCAATCTTTCCAATACAGGCACGGCTATAGAGTGGTGCCGGGTTTCACTTGTACCAAAGGTGCTGCCTTATCTTTTGTCTAACGCTACACAGTGCATCTTGCTGCTAGTGTAGGCAAGATGGTTTTGTATCTCTTCTGGAAATTATTCATATCCAAAAACACAGATCTAACATCCTTCTTCTGATATAAGCTTACACTAAGCAATGTCTCCACACTTCCCAAAATTACATGTGCCTGTATCTTTATGTATTCTTTGATCATGTTGAAAGGATGAATCCATTGTGCTTGTTTATTAGCCCCAACAACTGCGTTCAGTACATGGGTGGAAACATCCCCTTCAGCATGTTAATTACAAATTCACACTAGGGGTTCCTTTGTGTTCTGAGAGAATACAGTTCTTTGATTACACAAGACCTAAGTGGCATTTCAGAATATCAGCATTAATAACTCATTCTTACAGATCCACCAGGTAGAATGAAAATTAGCAAGAAGGGTTATATCTTGTCAAACTAGGTTTCTAATTAATGGAGTTACTTGTGTTACAACAACTACTTGCTCCTTAATAGACTGCACAGTTTTCCTAAATACTGTGGTTCTGACGTCACATGATGAAAATCTGCAGTTTTGAAAATCCACCATTAAGAATTTACAGGTGAACATAAGACAATCTATTAAAAATGTTCAAAACCTGTTAGAATAAGCACAAAATGCTGGGTTTACTACACAAATATTTTGAATATTTTTCTGCACAGCGTTCATAACCATGCATGATTTCAGGTTCTTCTGTAGGTGTAATGTAGTAGAAATAACACTCTTCTTGTATGGAATGAATAATCATTTCCATAAAAGCAATTTTTTTTGCTTTTGTAATTACATCTTATGGGGACAGAACAGTGAGCTGAAACTTTCAAAGCTCCAGTAGTATGATGGTGTTTTGCTTGGAAACTATTCAAAAAAGCAGTTCCTTTCATTGTCTTTTACCCTATTTTATGAGTGGAGGTGGATAATATAATCTCTCCGTCGGTGGAATTGATCTTGCCTAAATTAGGCATCTAAAATTTAGTTGTCTAAGTACAGTCTAACTCTCTTGTGTTTCCCTTAGAGTTAATGGAGAGCAGTAGACACCTCCCAGCTGGTACTCAGCCTCAGACAGAAATCTAACAAAGACCAGATGAATTCCTCTTTGAAGATGTTTGTGTCTCTCTATTAACTATAAAAAGACCTTAGGGTGATGAGCTCAGGCTTTAACTCGCCACCTTCAATATGCATGGCAAACATTCCTTCACAAATCCACGTAATTACTGTCAAATCACTATTTACAATGTGCGTCCCCTGTGCAACCTACAGGGCTTACAGACAATGGACAAGCTGTTAGCGAGCTCAGACTTCTTGTGCGATAATTTGTTTATTTTGTTGTTATCTTATCCCCCCCTTTCTCCCTGATGGATGCTTTATACACATATGTGTATCTTGCCAATCCAAAGGCAAAATCCTGGCTTTGTTGAAGATGGCGGGACCAGGATTTCTTGTCCTCCCTTAAATATCATAAAAAATACAGAACAGTCAGGTCACAGTCCTTAATATAGTGCACTAATCTCTACATATTATCTCTCATGTCATAGTCCTCCATAAGAAGTTAAAAATCAAAAACCTGCAAAGGACATATAAATAGACTGATCAAATAAAATATCTGTGACAGTAAGATCAGCTTATTTATTTCTGCTCCTGGGAAAAAGAAGGAAAAAAAAAAAAAACAACACAAGCCAACACAAAAACCATACAATGTAAAATGATCCTTTCAATGAAAATTGAGTTTTTATGGTTCCTTATTAGAGACTCCCCTTACAACTAATTATATTAAACTTCTATGTTCTCTGCTTTTTCTCATCAGTAATCTCACAATCTCCAAATCTGTGAAAGTAAATGCTTAGTCAGTGTGTAAATTGAGGACAATTATCATTATGACCACACAGTAATATGAAAATAATTAGACCATTGCTAGCAGCAAAAATATAAATCAAATCAGTTTGTAATAGGAACATTAATAATTTGTTAAAGATACAATCTATTGCACATGAAGACTGGAAAGCAGCTGAGCTGAGCTGCTTTGCTGAAGACAGTGCTTGTTTTGAAATAAAGAGCACAAAGTTCAGTGTATGTGCATCAGTGATAATCTATGGGTGATTGTGTTCAAGAGAATTTACAACCTATTCCAAATGCGTGAACTCAGTGGAACTGGGAAATCGAATGGCTGAGTGGTATTTATTATGCTACCCTTATCTTTGCCAACATAGAGGGAAAGACTGGGACAGTTCACTTTGCCTCCAGGCATCCAGTAATGAGCCAACCGGTGGTGCATTAGGAAGTAGTGGGCAAGTGGCATTATCATCAGGTGCATTTTTAGTAGCAGAGTCAAGTAGCACTGGGAGCTTTATAAGTAGTGCAGTCGAGTGCTAGAGCATTGGTTATTATAGCACAGAATGTACAATGGCAGAAAAGCTTTGGGAAATATAACAAGCAGAGTTAGGCCTGAAACATCCACTTTAAATACTGCCAAACTTTGAAGAGCAGCAGCTCTAAACTCAGACTTTCCCTTTGGCACCTAGGGATTGCTCTAACGGGCGAAACCTGATTCTCAAATTCGAACTCTCTCAAATCCTAGAAAATCCTGGATACATTTCTGATGACAAGTACCACAGTCCAGATTCTTTCAGACCGCAATAGATAGTGCAGCTGCATGGCACAGTGAACTTTTCAAAAAGGAGCCATTTGGCATAATAAGCATAGCAGTCAGAGGGGCAAGGTAATACCAAATGTGCAATCTAAAAATTATGAAAGAATTGTAAGTGATGGGTAATATTACTCAAGTTTTTCCAGATAATGATACCTGAAAAGACTCTTGACAATGTCAGGGATCACAGTAAACCTTTAGGCAAAGGGATCTGTAGGGTGTTGGAAGGCTGAATGGGTTGAGGGTCTACTGCTCCATGATGAATCTGCATGGATCCGGCAAAGATCTGTCCTGGAGGAAACGTACGCTAGTGTGAAAGTTATAGCGCAAGAACTACCTCCCAGTCCATGTTTTTCTCCTGCCTTGCCCAGATTCTTCCCTTCCCCATGTGTTCTCCTCCCGGGACCAACTGACCTAACATACACAGCAGCTCTGCTCCAGCATTTCGCTGGGGTAGGGTAAATTTTCTGAATCAGGAGGTGGGGGAAGAGCTGTGTCCAATGCTAATCTATCTCCTTCTTTAGACTAGTGATGAAAGGTACTGGGGTGAGGAGACAAACACATGGTGAGGTGGCACAGAGCTGGTCCGATACTGGTACTCCCAGGATGAAGCAAAGCAGGGAATAAATCTTGTATCATGGACTTTGTGACAATATTGACACATTCAGAGCTGGTAGCTACCTCCCATGTTTGGACTCCGGATATTTCTGCACTGTCAGTCTATCATCAACAGAAGCAACAGGTGATTGATATGAAATCTGGACTCTGGTCCTCCTTCAGCTCTAGACCAGCAGTGAAATCACAATAACGCTGGAAACCATTGACATGTTCTGAATGGGAGACGTGTGAAGTCTCAATATCTTTTGCAGTCCTCATTTCTAAGTCTGTACAAAACTGCAAACCTTCAGATGTTTTTGGTTCTACAGCCCCAGCCTATCCAGATCGGATGGCAGTTTAAGGTCAGAGTGAAGGGTAGATGAAACTTCTGTATAAAGCTTAAGTCCTCCACAGGAAAGACTGTGAAGACTGTGAAGAGTACAGTGTCCTCTCTCTGAGGTGGTCACAGCAGGGAGCAGCAGGAAAACTAAATGGGACTTAGGTCTCTGGAAATACTACTAACGCATGTGTGGGACGTGTTTTTCTCGTCTTGGACTGAGTGTAGCTTATACCTGCATTAAGACCCTGCAAACAGGAATGAAGACTGAGCGTGCATACAGATAGATCCAGAGCAAGTAATTGAGACCTTTGACTCCATTATTTATTAAGACTTTCCCCATGGTTGGTAACAATAAAATGCTTTGGTGCTGGCATTAGTTTATGATAGGCAATGAAATGTGGCTGGCATCTTCAGTTAGCCACATGGTATTAATGAAAACTTAAGTATTAGTATGTATTATGTTTCGAGCAAATATTTCTTTTACTCTCTGTACTCTCTTTTAAAGAAAACTCAGAAAAAGGGAATTCATAAGAAAGTTGTAGTTGAGTATGCTGCCTTTCTTCTGGTTTACTTTTGTATAGGCTTATATAAAAACATTTGCTCTGGAAAGAGGATTTCTGCAAAGTTGTTTTAGGAACGGCCCAGTGCTTTTGCAGTGCCTGGACTGATACTGAAATCCAGGCTGTCTGGATCTGTAACCAGTAACAAATTGAGCTGGTCCAGCAACAAACGTAGAAATAAATGCCAAGATAACTTATGTTCTTCTCATATGGAACTATCATTTATGGGGTACGTGTTATTTCTTCTTCAGGTATAGGTAGAAGTGATAACGTACTGCAGCTCTTGTAGAAGTGGTACACAGCAGCAGTGTCTGTGTAGATTCATGTCTGAGCTCGGTGAATGCATCTCCTCATACATCTTACATCAATTTTTATGAGATATTGTCTCTCCTGGAATTCTGGACGTCATTCCTATTATTCAGTTATTTTCCACATTTGTGCTGCCTGTCTACCTGTTTCTGCTGACACCAATCAATTATGACTAGTCTTCTGCTATGCAAAATGGAGATCTTCCTCCTCTGGACTTTAAGGACGTCACTCAGAACTTAAAGTAGTTGCCATTAGAAATTCAGCATTTTCTAACAAACCCCATGTTCAGAATGAAGTATATAGAGAACCATTACCTTGGACACAGAAATAACTGGAGTTTATTGAGAGTTTTCTAAATGCCTGACAGAGAGTTTGAAGAGTGCTGAAGCTTTCCAATTTTCCATTAGGAAAATGAATGTCTGAGACATGAATCACTCCTTAGAAGGATCTACAGCTTCCACTGATTAAAAAGGGAGTGCAGAGGGCCGAGGCTGGTAGCGAATTCTGCACAGTAGGTGTTTATACTTGGTCAGACGAGGCTCATCTATAGTGACATGTTTCAGTTTGGGTCAATAAAAACATGTTTGGGGTTAATCTGATCCAAAACAACAAATACATATATACCCAGTTTCAGATTTAAATACACTGCTTTGGATACGACAAACAAGTGCAATATTCAATGAGAAGTGAGTGAACAGACTACTGAAATATATTTCCATACATTTCTTACATTCCCAGTCATCTTCATATCATATCTACGTGTTCTTTTAAAATCCTTAACTGCATCCCATACCCCCAGTGTTTTCCCATAATAGCCCTACCTTTCTCTGAGTTTTACCCACTTTCTCCTTACAGTACCTTTAACTGCAGTTTTGTCCCTATTTATGGTATGCTCTGACTGATGAGTTTGGTGATGGGCATCCTCATGGTGAAACACAGCAGATGATAACTGTTTGCCTCGCAGCAACATGCTCCCTCCGTGGGTCACTGACATAGGCCCCCTTTCTCTACATAGCTGCCTATGTTCACGAAACATGTAGGGACTGAATGTTTTGTTTTTTTTTTTTCTGTAGTGGTAGGATCACCATTGCCAAAAAAGTTCAAAAGTTATTGCTCTGGGGGAAATGACTGAAAGATGAGTGACTAGACAGACAATGAGCACAGTCACAAAAGATGTGTTTTCTCGAGAAAGAAGGCTAAAAATATTTCAACTTATCACCCCTAAATGAGGTATTTCTCTCTGAGTGATACATACAAAGCTGCATTTGTCTGGGCTCCTGCTGTCCCTCATGAGAGTTTTAGTGTCAATGTCCTGTTTCTTTTATTGTCTGGGATCCTCCACTAAGCTTTTCCCCCCAGGAGCAGAGGGAATGGAGAAGACACGGCTCAAAACAACAGCCAGAGGCCTGTCAGTGCATTGGGAAGTCTAGCCGAGGGGAGGGAATTACACTTGGAATATTAGGCATGCAAATTAACCCTTCCCAGGGGGAAGTCCAGGGAGACTTATAGTACTCTAACAAATGTTTTCTGGTACTTCCATCACTAAAAATATGTTCAGTTTTCAACTTTGCAATGCACAGTTTGAAATGAAAGAGTTTCCCGTGAGATGAAAGCTCCATGTTTTGACCAAGGCTAGATAACGTGAGAACTTTATGCACGCCTCAATGTGTTAGTGTAAGCAACCGTCTCCTGTAATAGGTATATATGTCCTCAGTGAAGATATGCATACTTCATTTGAGATTGTTCACGTGTTTTTAATATAAATTTACCCAGTTTTTCCTTTCTGTTTAGCAATATTTTCGAGATTTGTGTCTTTTAATTCCAGAAAACAATCATCAGATTTTATTTTATTTCTTGCTATTATCTGTGTAGTAAAGAAAGACGTTGAAGAATGAACCTGGAGAAGGGGAGGAGAGAGCAAGATATCTTCTGTATTTATCAATGGTAATGTGCAAATAGTAGAGAATGTCTAAGTGTCTGTGTATATGGCTTTTATTTACATGGACCACAGATAGGTACTAAAAAATAAGAGATAGCCAAAACTAAAATGCCACTACATTCTCAGAACATAAAACAATTCATAAACCTCAATTATACCCTTAAATTTCAACATCTTGAGGACTTGGTGTCCTGGTTTCGGCTGGGATAGGGGTAAATTTCTTCCTAGTGCTGTGTTTTGGATTTAGTATGAGGAGAATGTTGGTAACACACTGATGTTTTCAGTTGTTACTAAGGGCCCTCCTAGTCCAAGGACAGCTCCCATGCCTACTGACTGAGCTAGGTACACAAGATGGGAGGGAACATAATCAGGACAGCCAGCTCAGCTGGCTAATGGGGTATTCCATACCATGTGACGTCATGCTCAGTATATGAATGGTAGGCGTGATCCAGGAAGTACCGATCGCTACCTGGTTATCGGTCAGTGCGGGTGGTGAGCAATTGCATTGTGCGTCACTTATTTTGTATATTTTATCATTATCATTATTATTCTCCCTTTTCTGTTTTATTAAACTGTCTTTATCTCAACTCACGAGTTTTTCTCACTCTTACCCTTCCGATTCTCTCCCCGTCCCACTGGGGGACGTGAGTGAGCGGCTGCGTGGTATTTGGCTGCCTGCCAGGTTAAACCACGACACTTGGTAAGTGTAATTGCTTAGAGAGAAATTTTACATTAGCAAAATAGAAATATTTCCACCTATTTTAATAAATGTCTAATCCAAAACCCATTGTAATTCGAGTCAGAGTCTCTTTATTAACTTCCGTGAGATTTTGATCAGGCCATCTGAGCACAAGGATGAATAAACGGACTTTGTCATTTCTCTTACAGTGCAGGGTATGTGAGTTTTTGCTGGGTCTTCTACTGTAAATGCCCTTTTGTGAAACCCTGAGATGTAAATTCAGGGACTAGCATCTTCAGTACTTTGTTTGATCTCCAATGCCATGCCATGATTTAAGGAGAGGCAGTTTCTGAAGTGCACTTGCAGCTGACTCAGACAGGCCTTTATAGTATTGATTGCAGGGAATGTTTGCTTTATGTACTGTTCAGTACAGTAATCCTAGATATATTGAAAGTGGGATCAGGGATCAGCATAAAATGATGTGACATTGTTTAGAAAAAGGATATACCCCTACCAGATCTTTGTAATTACAATGCAGGGAAGTTTGATGATGCCATTACCACATTAATGCACTCTCTATAAAAGTTAAAGGCAGCAACAGGATCATCGTGTGTAACAGGAAAATCTTACATTCGGATCGTAAGAGGTTTCTTTAGTAAAGATCACCAAGACTTTTCATTGATTTGTTTAGACAGATGTCTCGAATAGTTCAGAACTATTCCACTGTTCATGCATAATGAGGTCCAGAGCATTAATTATGTATGTAATTTCATTAGAAGAAATGTTTTTCTTAAAGCCATATGCAGCATGTTACATTTACTCACACTATGAAAGATGCCGCTTTTAAGTCTATCAACGCTTGTCACTACCATAGCTGAATACTGCACCGTGAGAACCTCAACCTCCAGCATAAATCTGCCCTCTTTCCATCAGTCAGGACTCTTTCATATCAGCAATACTTCTGATGCACCTATTTGCACTCAAGTTGTTGTAGATAGTACAATTTAACAGCTGCCAGTATGTGGTGGATTTCTTTTATTTTCCTCCAAAATTATGTTTAGAGCAAGGACTCTGGGTTAAAAACGAAAGGGCTCAGACAGTCAGAAGAGGTGAATTGTCAGGAGGCAGAGGATCAACAATATGTTGATATAAATCTGATGCCTGCTGTCCCCATCAGAGCTGGAAGAGGAACCTCCCAGCGCCTTCATCCAGCGTGCGCAGCAGGTGCCTACACAACCGCTTGGTACCGGGTCCGTGAATGGGGTGGGATGGCTGCTGCTGCCTGAGATGCACGTCCTCTTGTGGTGAGCCTGCCAGCAGAGACAGCAGTAATAGATAGCATTTCTCTGTTAGAGCTATTAAATAAGCTAATATGGTTGGAGAACGTACAGTGGATGTGTCTAACATTTACAGAGTTGGTTTTAGTATAAGATTATTCAACTGTTCTAGGATTTATAGCTGTTGAACTACAAATATTCCCCACTGTGGACAGAGTTCTGTCAATATACCAATTCATTTGGGAGATTTTAAAATCATTAGGGAAGGTTTGCAATTGATATACCCTCAGGAATCACTGTGTTTTACCACTGTGATTTACAGCTTGAGGTGCTTTTGCATGGGATAATCCAAATGCTGTTTAAAGCTCAATCACTTGAAAGTAACTAACCTGTTAATTCCTGCCTGATCTATGCCTAACCCCTTCACACTGCCCAGGATGGTTTGCCGTCAGGACCAAGAATACAGGCTGAAATCCTATACTCATAGGAACAAAATACTAGTGTGACTGTTAAAAAAAAAAAAAAAAAAAAGGCAAAAAAAAAGTGCCTTAATTACAACGCAGTAAGTTGTGCTGTGAAACCATGGAGCTATACACAGTGAAATGCAACTACTTTGTAGTGAATGTGATATCCTTATAAACAAAATTCCAACGTACAAGTGAGAGAATGTATATTTTCTGAGTTCAATTATACTGAAATGATTGATTGTGATACAGTCTGATGTTTGGTTTTCTTACTGCTTTGTCTCAGTCATTTTTTAACCCCCAGTCTTCCTGTTAAAAAATCTTTATGTGATTTTGATTTTACTGTGCAAATTCCAAAAGTTGTTTAAAAGCCAGGTTATGATTGCATGCATTTTCGTTAAGTAGGTCTTACTGTTTAAAGTTTCAGCGTTCAGGAGAGAGTGCAAGTACAATAGGCTACAAATGGCATTTTATGATGGGAGTCTTTGCTCTGCCAGCAGCTCTGGGCTACAATCCTGCTCCCACACCAATGGAAGCTTTGGGGTGGTTTTCAGTTTCTGATGTCATTCATTCCCCATCTGAATATTGCTGTGCTCTTCCTGCCAGAGATCGCCTGATGAGCTCCTGGCATGTTGCCATAAGCGTCCATGATACAGTATGAAAAATTTAACACATACTCTACATGAAACAGGCACTGCATTAAAAAAAAAAAAACAAAAAACAAAACACACCAAAAACCTGAAGAAGGTCTGCAATCCAAAAACAACCTCTCCCATGTGGGTACATTAACCCCTGGGCCATGCCTCCGTGATTTTTTTGGTGGCCCATGGGATCTTGTCATCTGAGTGGTAACACGGCATCAAGAGTGAAGACTGAACTCACTTCAGAGTACCTCATACCCTGGAAATGGGAGGTTTGTGTAGGTTGTAGATGCATGTATGCCAGGCTCAGTCCTTGTGCTCCAGTCACACCAATATTTGATAGCTGTGGGGATGTTGGGATTGCACCAGCACTTTAGATACATACAAGCTCTGAGCTCATCTTTTCCCCGAATCTCTGAGGAAGAAGAGGAAAAAGCTTGGTTTCAGGATCCTGTCTTGCTGTCTGTACCTGAATGACCTAACCCACCTGCAATACAGCCTTCAGGATCAGAAAATACAGGATGAAATCCTGTACTGACAGGAACTAAGCAACATGCGAGTGTGATACCCTATTACTTGTTTTGGGAAAGACAGATATGCACACCCCAGGCTGTTCAGTCTGGCAGTAAGCCCCAAACCCCCAGGAAGACAACCAGCTTATCAGCGCCTCAATGACCCTCCCAATTTGCTATGCAGAAACTCTCTCAGAGCTGCTGCCTGACAGCCCCTTCACCGTGCTTCTGTTGCGAGCTCCCACCAGGGACACCACAACCGTTACAAGAGACCGGAGTTTTGCCTCGATTCTTCCCTTCTGCCAGACTACCCTCTGTACTGCCATAAGGCAGCACAGGGATGAGGAGGTGTCTAGAAATCCCCTGTATCCAAGGACATACAGGAGATTCCTTGCATCCAAGGGATGCTCCACAGGGGACCCGTAGCCCCACTCACAGGGCAGCAATCCCCTTACACATCAGGGAATCTGGCCTCTCCCATCAGCTCGCTTGCCAAGTTCCTTTCCATGCTTTGAAAGGATATTTTTTGTTTAAATGGGTAAACAAACAAATGTATTTGCCATCACTTCCTCTCTTCAAATGCATGTTGCTTTGGAAAATGGATTTTATTACAAGCTACAGGGTATAATTTTGTGGGATCCCCCATGTTAATCTATTGGCAGCGTACCACTGAAGTGTACTTAAAATTAGGCTCCGCTATGAAATGCCACGTGCTGTTTAAGCACTGCCAGCACACTTACCACTGCCCCGAACATAAACAAAGCCAATCTCTGCCCCAAAGTGAGCACAGAAAGGGCATTCAAGAATGGATCACTGTATGACCAGTATCACCTTGCTGCAATCCTGTAGCATGCCAAAAAAGATGTGTGTTACGCACAACAGCTTGGGTTTTTGTCCCACCTTTCTTACTCAGAGATTTATCAACCCCTACAATATCTCTAAGCCAACTGCAAAGGGAGCTGCAGATTGAAAGCAAGTCAGTGACTGAATACCGCATTGCCAGTCACATACGCACACACAAGATATATAATATCTTCGGACAGTGGTGCAAGATCACGCAGACACCTTCTCCCTCCATCCCTTCACTGAACACCGCCACTTACAAGAACCATTCATTTCTCTTCTACATGAAGGCCTCCACCTCTGATTGCCGGCGGGAGCCAAGACTGCAGCTCCTACCTGAAGGGTCTTCTTGCCTCCATCATAATTTTTCATGCTTGGCCGTTTCTCCGGGTGGTTTTTACACGTCTCTCAGCTGCGGCTGCCGCAGCCCCAGCCCCGGCGCCGCCCGGGAGCCACTTGCGAGCGGGCTGTGCCACCTAGTGGCTTTTGGGCAAAAACCGCTGCTGCTCGCCAGGAGGGCTCGTGCTGTAAATTAAAATCTCCTCTCTCATGAATATCAACTTGTTAAACTTTGACTTCAGTTTTAAAAGGCAGAAAATTAAAAATGCGGTAATTAAACATAACCCACAGGTCCTATTTTAATGATGCCGGTTCTTCAGACTCACGGGCTAAGCAAATACGGTTTGTTGTTAACTAATTATGTTGTCTTAATTTGCCGATTTAAAAAACTTAAATGTCCTGAACAAATAAAATCATTATCTTGGATTTCTTCACCGTTCCTTCTGCCTCGCACCATCTGATGCCCAGCACGGCGGGTTTTGTTGCACGCAGCAGCATTCAGTGAGTTCAGCGAGACTCTGGCAGCCCTCCTGCACCGGACCACAATTTGGTTTGCAAATCCCCTCCCCAGCAAACCAGGACTGCTCACACAGTCCTCGCTAACAATATCTAATAGTGACTTTAAAAGGCTTGAACTTGTCTCCCTGTATTACCTTTTCAACACGTATCTTAATTAACCAGGGAGAAAGCATCGCTCAGACAGCGTCTCTTATTGAACGTAGCTGAGCTAATTTCCCCCCTCACTCTAAGCAAGCAGGCAGGCGAGGCATTACTTCTCTTTCAAGGAAAACACTTCACATCTGTCAGTGACACTGTGGCCAACGCGAAACTTTCATATAACTTTCTCCTCTCAAAAATGTAAAGTAAGAAAACAAAATCTATGCATCATTTAAAGATGCCCCAGGACAGCTTTGAATCATGCAATCCACAGTTATATGAGCTGCTGCTTAAGAGGTTCTTTGGCTCTTCCGTGACACTGATCAATCCCCTCTTCGTTTTATTTAAAAGACCCAGTCACTGAAGCATTCAAACCAGATTATTCACATCATTCATTCACATGCCTGGAAAACAATGCAAATAAACACATAAGGAAGAATGAAATATATGCTAACTAGCTACACTTTTCACAGGTTGGCCCCTCTGATTAGAAATCATTCTGGGAGGAAATAATGGAAGGATTAAAACCAGCTTTCAGTCTACTTTAAGCCAGGTTCAGGTCATTGCCCTTGTCATTCAAAGGGCCGGTTCCTCAGGTGCAATCAAATTGCATAGGTTGAGGCTGTTGTACAAAAGGTCTGTCGCTCTGTGAAAGGCATTCCCTTGGCCTGTGTTTGAGCAGTCCACAGGCTGTTTTAAATTACACCAGACTTTAATATCACAAGGTGCCCAGAAAAGAGATCAAGCACCCATTTAACAGGGTGCATCAGCCACCACACCATTTTCTCTGTCTCCCAGCGAGGCCAGCAGCAGGACTCCGGAGTGGCGTGGAGTGCCTGTACCATTCCTGTGTGATAAAGGCACGCTCAGCCCTCCGGCGGCTAATTATCCGGGTATGATCTCCGGGTATCCCCGGAGAATCTGCTCCCAACAATGCTGCCTGTCAAGGCCTGACAGGTCAGGCAATTTTCAAACGATCGCAGCTGGGATATTTGTACAGGAAGATTTCAGAGCCATATTAAATTACCAACCCTGAAAATCCTGGTGCTGAATACAGACGTACGTTATTGATTTTGGTGGACTCCAAATGCAAACTCTACAGCCCGCCCTCACTTAGCCTTCTCCCCTGGGACCAGACATGGAAAACGATGCTGTCAACCTGCTGCCCGGCCCTCCCAGAAGCAGTTTTAGCCCTTTGTCTCCCTCCTCTCCTGGCAGCAATCTGACTTTTCCCTAGCACATCCTGCAAGGTTATTTACCACTGTTGGAAGAACAGCAGGGAGCAAATCCTAAGAGGCGGACTATGTCCTAAATCCAGATCCAGCTCCCCGGGCAGCAAATTTTCACCATCCTGAAAAGACAAGTGCGCTCTCACGAACACAACCGAGGCAAATATATGGCAACGTAGCCTAAAGGATGCTGCCCTGGACTGGTACTCCATGGACCTGGATTGCAGCCTTGTTCTGCCTCTGGCTTACTTTGTATGCATTTTCTCCACCCTGCACTCAATTTTACAGTAGCTTCCAGCTCAGGCACTTAGGCATCTGAACTGCCAAATGAGGTTTTGAAAGGTGTGTTCGCATTTGCATATATTTTCCAAGAACATGTCTTTATTTATGCCTCTCTCTAGTAGTAAATTTTAATCCTGCTAACAGAATGTAGTGGGCAGAATAAAGCAGACTCTTGGAGCTTAACTTATTTTTCTTATTCTCTTCAAACAATATATAGCCTTTCAAGCTTGCCTTTAAAGGACAAAAAAATCTCTACATTGAAAAAAGGCTTTTTTTGCTAAGCCATAGACAAACTTATGTGCCTCTGTAGAAAGGGAAAAGGAGATTGAAACAGCCTTAAGACAACCAAAGTATCTTTTATTTCCTATACTATTTAACGATGGTTCCTATTACTTTCAGAATCTAGTATTTTGCAGGTAATAAAAAGAGTGAAAATCAATCAAAACAACAGAGCACACCTCCCAGAGGACAAAAAATCCTCAATATATAACTGACTGCCAAAAAGCAAGTGTTAAAATAACCTGCATCAGGTAGAAGTGCTGCAATAAGAAATGGAGACAAAACACAGGACTATAAAAGAGACAGCTCACATTTTAATTGAAGAATTGAGCAGCGGCTGACAAGTCGGTGTGCTCTGTTTCCATAGGCGCTTCCAAAAGGCCGAGCTGCAATGCGTAACACCCAATTCGGGCTGCAATGTTCCTGGGAGGGTTCAGGGACACAAACTGCTTTTATTATTGTTAGTTAGGCATCAGCAATCCACCGAAAGTGAAAATCAGGCTTTCCCCACTGGGCACACTTGGGAAGCTGACACAGAAATCTTACTGGAAAAGGTGTAGAAAGGAAAAATAAGCAGGAGGTTTTACAGAGTCTTAGTGAGAAATTACAGTCATCGCTCCCCGAAGAGAATGAGGCTGTAGGTAAGGCCTCGATACTAATGCCATTAAAGTCGGTGGAAGTTTTAGAGATACTTGACTAGCGGAGGGTTTTTTTCCCCCCTTCAGTTTTCCTCCCAGATCCAATTAATACAAAAAGAAATTGACTGATTCACCTATTGTTCAGGTCTCGCTTGCCTTGTCATATCTAAAGCTTGCTCCTAAGGTCTGCAGAGCCATATAGCATCTATCACACCTCTGAGCACTCCATAAATAAATAGCATGAACTGTAATGAGAATACTAATGAAATGTGTAGCTTTGTGATTGAAAACTCTCCCCTCTCAAGCTGTATTTTTTAAGGAAAATTAAAAGGATGAATTGTAGCACCTGATGTCATAAAGCCTCCCGAGTTAATGTATTGGTTGCCATGCCACAGTATGACAGAAACACTGATATTTTATATGTGGTACAGTCCTATAATTTGAGAGGTATTCCACTACCAATTAGAGACCTAACAGCTGCCGCTGGCTAGGCAAAATTACACTTAAAAAAAAAAAGTGCAAAGGAAAAATGTAGTAGACAGGCAGAGAGACTTTCAACATGCTTCACAAGAGCATGGTGGGGATGCAGCAGGGCACACGCTGCTGGCGGAGGAGGCTGGCAGGTGGGGGAAGGCAAAGGGCTAAGAGAGCTGCCGAGCCCAAATGCTACCTTCAAACTGAAAACATGAATCGCCACATTGCATACCCACCAAATGAGGCTCAGAGGATTAAAACATCACATCTAAGGCTCTGCAAAGAACTGCGATGGGTAGAATTAACATCAATGCTTCCGATTCCTCTTGGTGCCCTGCTGTATGACTGCCTCGTGTGGCGAAGAAAAGGGTTAAACGAAAACCATAAAAGCAAGCGACTTCAGCAGATGTCTGACCTACTGCAGAGATTGCTGTGGAGATCTGCCATGGGAAACCGTACCAGAGCTCAGATGAGGCTAATTGCTCCACGAGGGACAGAAACCACAAAATACACACACACACACACACAAAGAGAAGGAACAAAAAGAATTTTATGACTTTCTCATATTCTAAATTTGGACAGACCCAAGGGCCAGAGCTTCCCTGGGAAGAAGGAAAGGGAGTCTGCAAAAGCCCTTTTGCCTTGCATTTGTTTGAACTCTGATTTCAAGAAGCTTTTTGCCTCCCTTTGAATTCAGGCTGCATTAATAAGCACTTTGACTAACATTTAGGCAGGTAGCCAGTAGGGATACTGACATATTTAATATCCCTTGTTTCTTATGTAATTTTCACTTTTTAAACATAAGCCTATGAAACTGGGCAAGTAAGTATTTTGTGTGGCTACACCTGTAAGGTCTTATTATCCCTGCCTTCCATTACAGAACCTCTCCATTTCATGATGATGCTGTGGTTTTGGATTATATCATAGTGGAAAATTTTGGGGGGCAGGGACACCCTTGCTACATATTGCGAGGCTTCTCAGCACAGTGGATCTCTAATCCCACTGTTACCTCTGTATTGTTGGGACAGCTTTCAGCGTACACATGTTGGCAGGTGCTGCTCCTGCCTTTCACCCTCTTGAGTCATAACCACAAAATAATTACTTAGCTCTAAAGCAGCTAGATGCTGATGGTAACCCGTGTTTTCACAAAGTGTTTTTGGAACACAGGTTAAAATTATGAGTTTAATAACGTATTATGGCACAGAACTTCTGTTAGTTAAACAACACAGTAAAGGAATTAAATGTATCGCTTTCAATCAGTGCTACACAGACAAAGAGCATTTTACATTCAAGTTTTAAACAACCTGCAGAAATTATCAGGGGATCCTATTAGACCTGGTCAGGAAAAGATTTGCACTTGATAAAAAAGTCAGCAAAACCAAATTAAACCGATTTTATTATTATTTCAGTTCTTCTTCTCAAACAAATGTTTTTTAACCCTTTTTGATGCCAAAATTGAAAAAAAAAATCTTTTCTTTTCATGAAAACATGAAAAATTTCATTGCCATGCTTTTCTGTGGAAATTTTCACTATGATAGAAAGGCAGATTTTACTGCAATAAATGTTGTGAATGCCTCAACACATTAGTTTTCTGATAAATTAACCTCTGTAACTGAATAACCCTTCTGTAAGGCTGTTGATATAATAATTAAAATGTCTTTCCCTTAAATATTGCTTCCCCTATTACAGACTGTTCCCACATGGACATTCCTTTCCCTAGTGCGATCTATTTATTCTTTTAAAAGATTTAACAGTAAAGAGGGTGGCTGAGATAAAGGAGCTTTTTCTGTCACTGTTTTCCATTATTTCCCTTTAAGATTGAATACGTGTGTTCCTTCCACGCCAGCGCAAAGATTTCCTGTCACCAGGCTCTTGATAGTCTCCATTGAGATCCATACTGTCAGTTTAGTAGTTTCAACCCTAATTTCATGGTTGCTTCATTGCTGAGAATCCCTCCATTCAACAAAGCTTCTAGGACTGTGACTGCAAGTGAAGAAATGGCAATAAAGTTATCAGCAAAATAATCAGAACTACTTAATATAATTAGGATATTATCCTGTGAATACATCTGCAAACCATGGTTAAAAAAAGGACATTTCTCATAAACATAATGCAAAGGAAAGTAAGAAAGAAACTATTTCCATGTCAGAAATTATATCTGTATGAGATTATATCTGTGTAAAATTACTCACAGGTGTAAATTTTATTCAGGTTGAAGTTTCATATTATTCTTGATCATGTCTCATTCTTTCTTCCATTTAGAAATCTCTTTTTGAGACTCATTTCAGTGATCAATCTTTTTATTATAAAAATTAAAGTATTTGCTGTAACATTAATTAATTTTTCCCTGCTGTAATTATTAGAACTGAGCAAATAATTCACAATGAATAATTCATCTGCTGAATGTAACCTCATTTTCTGCTCGCTGAATATCTGCTAGCAAATCTACTTTCTAGTTTATTTGTTAATCAAAATCATCTGACCACTTTTGGTGAATATTTTTAACTATGAATTGAGCCTGAACAGTTCCCTGTGAGCCTTTGATATAAGTAGTGCTTGCTACATGATCTGCATCGGTACATTGTAATTGGTCCGGTAAAGCACGTGACTTTATTTAATTTTCCCAATTTGGTGAGTGTTTATATACTGTGGGCATGAGTACATCTGTATGTGAATTTCAATATTGTTTTTACAACTTCAGAATTTGTTTTCCTGCCAGTAGAACTCAATTATTCAAATGTCTTTGGGGGAAAAACCCACTAAAGGAAATGTGAATATGTGACTCTATCAAATGCTGAGCCATTATTTTCAACAATTTACTTACGCTTGCACTCAGTTTTAAGCAACTATTATGTTATTGAAGGAGGAAATCACTGGTATCAACCTCTGCAGCCATATTTTCTGACCTTTAGTTAAAATGCAGAACATTTTCATGTCATGGATATTAGAGAACACTTATTTTATGTGTCTGAGAAGTCCTTGCTTGTCACGATAAAAGAAATTTTGCAGATGATAGATAGTACATCTGTGAAGATTTTCTGCATAAATTGCAAAGACTGGATACAATTTTGCCAGAAATAAGCACATAGGAAAATTTTTAAGAGGTGACTTCTACATAAAGCAACCAATACCTGACTGAAAGCTAATGAGACTTGAAGTCCTATATCTTTAGGCACTTTAAAATCTTCATCCTTATTTTTCAGTTATGGTTTCAAGGTGTAACTCCTTACCTGGATGATGAGGAGTCCACAATAGTGGAGGCCCATCTCTGACGTACCTGTAAGGTGTGCAAAAAATGTCACCCCTCCAACAAATACACCATCCTCAGCCATACCCCGCTGGCCAGAATAGCTGGCTGATATTTGAGGAGACAGAATAATTGCTTCTCCTCTCTGCATCCTTTGCTTCTTTGTCATGGTTTGTTGGTTTTTCTCTTCTTGAAAGACACATTGAAGGAATACTATCTGTGCCCACCAGAATGCAGAGACACCATGTGAAATACTCCAAAGGCCCTTTTCTTCACTGTTGTACGATGGGATAGGATCAGATCCTGAGAAAATACTTATGAAATTAATTCAAGAAAATGTTATACCAAGCAGAGCTATAAGCTCTGCACAAGAAAAGGCAGAAGACATTGGACTAACAGACAATGTGCGGCAGAGTTCTGCCTACTTGATTCCACAAGAAAAACTGTTGTTATGCTTGTTAACCGGATTAATGAGTTTTCCTTGATTGGCATAGGGTTTTGGTAAAGCAAGAATTAAAAAGGAAGTTGAAATGAACATTACTGTTGGTTTAATGCAATTGAAACTATTGTCTTCTCATTCTCCCAATAAACTCTGAATATTAGCTTTAATAAAGTAAGGTTCCAAAATTTTAAATAGTGTTGTATTACATTCTCAGTTTAATAAAATAACTTGGCATATGACTACAGAAACAAGGGAGAGAATATAACACCAGCAGGGCTTCTTGTTCGTTAAAGAATTGACTTTTTAAACCTAGAGCAGATAAATTCGGGGTTTCTCAGCAATACAGCAAAATGGTACATTTTGTGCTTCAAGATTATTATTTCTCTATAATCTTAAATCACATAATAGGACATTTTACACAGCTGACTGTTTATTGCCCTTTCTATTTTCTTCTCTTTCTCTTCATTTTTTCTTTTTACATTACCTTAGAGTTTCTCAGAATCAATGCCCTGTAAAACAAACTCTTCCATTGCCTTGCTAGTCTGCTATGCCCTGACCTGGCAAAAATAAAGGAGACAAAATTGATGAAGATAGGACACTTATGAAACAAAGAGACTTTAAGAACGATGGCTCAGTTGCACCAGGGAAACATCTTAGGTGGGCGTCCTGCCATTCTTATGTAATAAACTAAACTTAACTAAAATGGGTCAGTACATCAGTCCAAACCTGGACACCTGTGGTACCGATACCTACATTTGAGCTGAGAGCAAATGTTTCCTTTACAGTCTCTTCCAGTGCACAATCCATGTCAACATATGTTAGATATTAAAACACCAGGAGTCTTCCAGAAATGCTTATTTTTGTACATTTTCTGTTAAAGTAGTGTCTATGACTAGCTCAAATGTAGGCTTCTACATGGTAGATGTCTAAAATAAGGTGTGATAAAACCAGGTTTAGGTAGGTAAGTGTTTTGCCATGCTTTCTAGATCTGTAGTCTGATTCACGTTCTCAGGCATAAATTAACCATCAAATTTCAGACGTTTTTTTCTCCTCATTTTAAACTGATAGGGACCACTGTTGTTTCTGCCTTCTTCTGAAGCATAATGGCAAGATATAGCTGTCCTGATTTCCCTAAAAAGCAAAACACTGTTAAAGGCTTTTATACCTATATGTTATACCTATAATTTAGGTCTTTAATTAATATAGGGGTGTTGAGAGGCATTTTTGGATAACAGGTATAAGGATGTGTGAAGTAGGTGTTCTCCGGACCTGTCCTCAGTAGCATAATTTCATGATTCAATATGACTGCTAGTGAGTGGACTCAGTGACCCATACAGCCTTTTTCAGTCCTCTGAGTGTTGAACATGTGCTCTCCTAAAAACATTTTGCATTCAGTTATTTGTTGCAAAATAATTGTTCAGGAGGTTGTTATCTGTTGTCTTTAAAATCATTTCCTTATTTTAGATAAATTCACTGGTATATACACACAGCATTTGCTTGCTGTGCCTTTAAAAGAAAGTCTGGGATACCACTTGCAGGAGCACCCAGAAAGGGAAATGCCTGTCGAACTGTCAAAATTTTCAAGACTTTTCCTTTGACATGAACTTAGAACTTCTCCTTCTATTTTGTTGTTGTTGTTGTTTTTAGCACTTTACATCTTCAAAGTGCTTATAAGCATTTTCTGATCACATTTATTATTTCTATTTATAAAATACAACTGTCTCGAAGTCTAACAAGGCTGAAACTGGAATATTTTTAATTCACACACAGTTACTCACTTATACAGAAAACCTCATTAAGCTGCACACACTCATAATTTCCTTATATAGCCTCTCCTTCACTCAACTAGCACCTCAAAAAAAAATCCTAGCTATCAGGTTAAATCTAAGAAGAGCTCTGAATTAGCTCTGAATGGTAGACATTGCTTTGATGTCTCTTTTCACCAAAAAATGAAGCTGAAACTTTGGAGCAGCTGAAACTGTCTGTGCGTGCAGCTCAGCTTAGACAAACACTGTTGGTCAGAGGAAGCAACGTTTCATAAACTACAAAAACACTACAGCAGCTCCACGAGAACTACATAGTGAAGAGTGGCACTGCCCCTCCTCATGCGTACACACCAATGAAGGCACTTGTAGCCGGAGGGCAGGAAGCTGTTTTCTACTTCTCCTCCACCCTGTGTGCATCAGAACTTGAACTCGGATTCTTCCTTATTAGCAAAAAATACTCTTACCATTAGGCATTCCAATATTTCTAGGAATGAGCTCTCTTTTCAAAGCCCCTGTAACCAGCAGAAGTGGTTAAACTATCACTGCAGCAAGGACTTCAACTGACTTTCATACCTTTAAGCTAAAATGTCATAACCAGCAAGCTAAAGAACCAGGCTTTCACATTTATTTCCCTGTCTGTCAAAATGAATACTCAATTATTTACAAAAAATGGAACAGCTTCAGCAAGCGAGACTGAAATGCACCAATAGGCATGCTACAGAGATAGAAAATCTATATTTAAAATCAGAGAGAGGGGGGATTTGAACCTGCATCTCCCACTTCCCCAAAAGCTGCTGCAAACATCGGGATTCAAGGGGCAAGAAAAAGGAGGTAGACAGAAGAACACATTCACTTTTTTGAATGAATTTCCCTTGTGAATTCAGTACTTTGCTCCCAAATTTCCTCTGCATTACTAAAGCAGCATAAAATTTATCCAACGTGTTATTTGGGGTCAAACAGGGTACTTCCTTCAATCCAGAACGATTTTCAGTTTTGATTCTCAGGAGCTGGGAGAAAAGCAGCCAAAAAAATTTTCATTTCAGGTTGACCCAAAATGACTTTTTTTTTTGTTTGAACCACTGAACCAAAAAAAATCAGTGATACATACAGCTCTGTTCTGAAGGTCAACAAATGTATGGGCTGCTAGAAAATAAAAAGGAGTGCTTCCAGAAGTAAAGGATCTTTTTACAGATATTGTGTGCTTCAATCCCAGGAAAATATGTGTGGGAATTATAAACCTGAGCAAATCATTTATTCTCAAATGCCAAGTCAAAGAAATGTAAAAAGGTGACCTGTAGGATAGTTTTAGTCTAAAAGATTAAAGGTGTCGTAGAGAAACACTAGCACCATGAACTTCTTCCACAACTAAACTCAAAGACAGTGCACAATCTGGACTTCTCATTAAATAATCATAATTAGGAAAAACTATATGATGCTCATGTTCCTAACCAGTCTCACTGTTAGCCCTAAACTAAGTTCATCTCAGTGATTCTACCTGGAAGTGGAAGAGGCAAGAGAAGAATGATAAGTGTATGGAGAATAGATTGCAGCTTCATAGCCAAAGATAAGGGGGGCAAATAAAGTCCCAGCCCCTAGTCTTTACTGCCAGAACATTTGGAGCCCAATGAGCTGATCCCAGAAATAAGCGGCTGAGATTCAACAAGGCCTTCAACTTCTTAACTTTAGTAATTTTGCTGCCAAAAGTGTCTGGTTTGGGAGGATAAATATCCCCTTGCACTCCATTCTTGCAAGTTGTTTGCCCTGGCCCACTGATATTGCTTCCTACAGAATCTGAATTTCCCTCATATGCTTCTCATTTGAGTCATAATTTTTGCTGCACACAGCCAGGGGATGCAGCTGTCTCAGTAGGAGATGGCTGTGAAGTTAACGGAGTGACAGTATTTACACCATATGGAAATCCAACATGCAGACTGGAGTATCACACAGAAAGACAAGCTATCCTACCCTCTCCCTAGCAAAATTTACAGGCATAATACAGCTCTGGAGTAGCCCGAGGGAAAATATTTAACGTGTCTCAGGAGACTCATATAAATCCAAATTACTAAAGTTGTTGTTAAAGACCCATACAAATAAGGAGGCCTGGTTGTCTCTGTTACAGCCCCTGGCGTCATTAAAGTTGTCCAGAAAATGGCAATACTAATATGTTATCACACTTGGGAGGCAAGGAGCAGATTAGGAGAATGGGCTGCAGAGGGAGCTCAGAGTAAGTAACCCCATGGTGGCCTCATTCAGTGTCCCTTATCCCTTTGTGCTGGGGGAGCCCCGTCTAGAGAAATTAAATGGGGAGGTCCCTGGAGGGAACAGTGACTCTGCTCTTCCAGGAGCCTGTGCCGGTCAAAGGCAATCTGCCTTTCATTGTGAGGCAGCCATTTTACAAAGCTCAGCTGCCAGGCAGTTATTGAACTCGACGTCTTGCACACACTTAGTGATCGGCTATACCCGGGGCTCTCCGAAGCTAGCTAAAAGTCTGGCCCCTCCAGGTCATTCTTGCTGTCAGATCAATCGCGCTAGTATGTCTGCACCAGCAAAGGAAACTTGGGGACTGTGTCCTAGGCTAGAGGGACGCCATGCAGAGCGCAGAAAAGACACAGGGCCAAGTGCTATGTGGCATGGGTGGACACACTTTGGAAAACCTCTAATACACCCAACCTTGAGCAAACTCAGGTTATCTAGAGAGAACTACACTGGGCAGAAACTACGTGTCTGCAGTCTGTGCTTCCTTCAAACGGACCTGGGGAGCAGCAGCCCCGTTCAGGGATGAGCAGCCGCAGTTTGGTTGGAAGAACTGACTTCCCTCTGCCCTCACCCACAAGCTCCTAAAACGGCCATCCCAGAATTATAGAGGACAGGTTTGAAACGGGCCTGGGAGATCATCTTTCCACTCTTTGGTTTCATTGCTATACTACATCTGTTTTTTCCGACAGGTATTTGGTCTATTTTTTTTTTTTTTAATTCCCATGATGGGGACTCCAAAGCTGCCCTAGACACTCAGTTTCAGTGTTTCTCTACCCTTAGTGTAAAGACAAAGAGTCTTTCCTCTTGTGGAAATCCCCTGTGTCACCAGCAAAGTGCAATCCTGGACATGGATACTGGATTATTCCTTCCCTCTTTACAGCAGCGTTGTATAATTTCAGTTAAGATATCTTTCCAGGATTCCCTATGCAGAACATGCCTTAATCTCACTGAGCCTTTTTGCATAACATTCCCAGGATACAACTGCTCTGCAGATTACACAGGAGCACGGAAATACCAAAACCGTGATCTACTGGAAGCCCTTCTTTAAAATTCTCCTTCTCCTGGCAGAAAACAATTGATGGTGATTAAGCTACACATAAGCCAACCCTGCTGCTAATCACTAGGTGAAGTTTTGTCTCTGACTCCTCGTGTTTCCCATCTGACTGAAAGGTCTCAGGGGCAGAAGCTGTACTTGCACGGTGCTTGTGCCACACATGGCACACAATTACCTAGCAGTGCAAACAACAGTGAGTAGTTTGAGGGGAATGTAGCTTAGAAGGCAAGACCGAAAAAAAAAAAATCAGTTAAGCAGTGATGAGAAGAATTCTCTGTTAGCAACTGGTGGTATCCTATAGTGGTATCGCAAGGACATTTATGCCAGAGTGAGGATTACTACTTCAATTATTTTTGATACTCCCGCCCCTACCAGTTCAGTGCTCTACTTTTTCAAGGCAATGAAAAAGATAAGAAGTTATACAGCAAAGCCATACATTTCCTAAGAAGATGAATTTGAAATATTCAGAACATACCTAGGTGAAGGAGCGACTTGTGGCTTTTATTCTGTTAGAATGACTTGAAGTACAGCATTTCTAAAATTTACTACACTAACTTATAATGAATCAAAGTAATCACTTTATTTTTCCTCTTTATAATCTCTTCACTTTGTGATATATTGCAGAGACAGAATGGGTGATTTTTTTTTTTTTTTCAATTTATTTATTTTTAATGAACTGACTGGTCTTACAGCTAATTTCTTGACAGGTATTTTTTTTTCCTCTTTCTATTGGCTGAGTTAATTATAATAAAAACTAAAGTCAAATCATGTTTCATAAGATAAAACTTTTCCCTGGTGGGAGTGAGAGCAATTCCCAGCATCCTTCAATAGAACGGTTGATTTTCTATTGCCTTAGTTTTGAAAAGCTTGCAGCTCTGCAAATAAGAAAACATAAACTGCATGCCAATATAGTGCTCTGTCCTGGTTTTTTATTCCTTGATTAGTTTCACTTTAGCCATAAAACAGGAAAGTAAACAGATGAAATCATGAATCTAAAGATCAGTGTGTTATAAAGGAAGCACAGTAATTCAATTCTGTAGACATTACCTGTTCAGCAAATGTTTCATGGATAAACTCATTACCAGAGCTGCTCAGGGACACTCCCAAAGAGCCATTTTCCATGAGAATATGCAGTCCCATCAAAACCCTTGTAAAATCAGGTCAGTTTTCCTGGAATTTCATTTTGGAAGTAAAAAAGCACGGAAATTGTCAAAAAGGTTGAATTTCCTTTCACAGTGTATGCAGATCAAAGTGTTTTATTTTTTAAAACTACTTTTAAAAAACCTATCATAATTTGTATATTTTAATTGTGTATTACTATATTTTGTGGTGAAAAAAATTGTCAACATCAAAATCAAACACATCAATTTTCTTGAAACAAATGTTTCTAATGACTTGATACAACATCAAAAAAAATTTTCTTCAGAGAATTTTAAAACATTTTGATTCAATTCTCATACAGAATGTAGCCAAATTTTAAAATTTCAGAATCCATCACATAGTGGAACTTCCATTCAACTTCCATTGATGGTGCTTAGAGACATGGTTTAGTGGTGGACTTGGTAGTGTTAGATTTACAGTTGTACTCGATGATCTTAAGGGTCTTTTCCAACCTAAAAGATTCTATGATTCTACCATTCTGATTCTTCTACTCACTACAGGATACGAACCAAAACCATTCTTGCACCACTTAGTGTTTATTTTTGTTCAGGAGAATGGTTTCCTCTGGAGGACAGTGTGGGAGCTGTCACATCCACTTCAAGATGGTGCAAGTGCAGTGAGCAGCTTTAGGAACTCATTTTCGAGGTGCTAAAACAGGCCTGAAAGTCCCAGATTCTGCCACTGTTCTACCATGATTTCCTGTCTTGCTTTATGTAAAATTAAGATAACTTCTCATAAGGAATAACAGGCCAGGTAAAAACAAAAACACAATCCTGCATTTTTAAACTATGTTTTACGCGGTTTAGGTTGCTCCCGGTGGTGTTAATCTCCTAGGAGCCAACACTGTATACCAGGTTTAGGAGTGTGATTCAGATTTGAGATTTAAGATGATCCAGTGGTCAGAATCAGACCATAGAGTACAAAGACGAGCATCTTAATTTAATGTAAGAGTTACTTGTGCCTAATAATAGTTGCCATAAGGGTGTATTAAATAAGCACACACGGCATTTCTTTGTCCTGTCGTTGCTACTGTCACTCCATTTTGAGGATAAACTAACCTTTTATGGGTTCTCTCAACAGAGCCCAAGTTACTTTAAGTCTCAGCCTTCATTACCTCTGTCTTCCAAACAGGTTTTTCACAACAAGGTCCCCACATTTCCCATCTGTTTCTTTGGGGAAAATCCGCATTGAAAACTTTAAACAAGATTCACTTCTTTTAAAGGCAGCCATGGCTCACCAAGCAAGTATTATCTGATATCATATGAAGAACAGAATATGGAAATAAACATACAAGATGCTGGTCTTTAGAGAGAGCTGTTAGTAACCCCTGTAGACCGAGTGATGCAAAGATATTTAATGTTGAGATAAGGAAAGGAAAAATATTTCAATGAAAGAAAGAATTTACTTGAGAATACTTTGAAGACTACTCAGTCAGATGAAACAATCTAAGTCCTGGAGTGAGGAATCACTTTGCTAATGCATATGAAAGAAAAAAGCATGACCAGGAAAAGATTATTCTTCTAACAAAATCAAGCAGGAACTTTTTTTTTTTTTTTTGCCTTGAAAACATACAAAATGCCTCTGTCATGAAGAGAACATCTGGGTTTTTTTTCTCCCCCCCCCATACACAAAAAGGATGATTCTGTTTTAAAAATAAATATTTGTTCCTAGGCTGTTCTTTTATATTTTAAAATATTGTCTATATTCAAACTTAAGAGGAATGGTTATGTTCCCCGTAGATGTATGGGGCAGATTATATTCTCCAGCAGATAAGATAGTTGAACACATACCACACAAACTTTGGCAAAGTCTGTAAAACTAATAATTTAGTTTAGGAAATATGTATGTATATTTTTACTTCCAGACAAAACAGTAAAATTCTTATTCTCTGTTCTGCACATCAGCTTCCTGACAAATCCTGAGTAAATTTCAGATTTTCATCAATATGTTTTCGAGTTCAAAAACTTGAAAGTCCCCTTCCCTGAATCTTTCTTCTCGTAACTTCTCTGGAGTACTAATTGGTTTACACATATTTCCCACTCTAGTCAGCTTCCCATTATATTGAGCCTGACCTTCTCTCCGTATGATCAGATCTGTCTCCAAGTGTGAAGCACTGAAACAAAATTTGGATGTAACTGCTGCTGAAAAAAAAAAAAAAAAAGTCTCAGATTTTATTTTAGTATAAATCATTGATATCATCCAGGGTTTCTTTTCCCTTGAATAAATCATACAGCAATGAGCTGCAATATATACATTGTAGGACATCCTCTGCAAGGTAGCTGGAAGTCTCTGTGCATTGAGTCTGAAGTGGGCTACTAAAAATTGTGATTTTTTTCCCTCCATTCTTCCATGATCTCCCAGATCTTTCTCCCTGCAGAAAGATCATTATGGGTGGTCACAACAGGAACATATACCAGGTGAGAAGACATTAAAAGTACACCACTACTACAGAGGTTCAGTCTTGTAGTCCCAGCACAGAGCTAAGGAGCCATTTTGGCAGGACTTCAAAGTACACTGCAGCAACAGCAACTGCTTCTGCCGTAGATTCCTATTTCTAACCCAAGTGAGACCAAGAGGAGGAATGAAAGAGTGGATGGGAGCAATGAGGCTAAGAGTAGGAGCAACAAAAGGGAGCAAATTCCTCATAATGGACCTTTCTTGGCATAGCTTGTCTCATGGATGTTTCTAGGCTCAGGAAGCAAGGACAGATGGATGGGAAAGGACTTCACAGCAAATTATGAAATCGTAAATCTAATTAAAAAATTGTGCCTTTATCCTTTTAAACCTGCTTTTACACCTTTGGTCTTTGTTCTTGTGTAGAGATTCAACATATATTTCCCCACTCCCATTCCCTCAGATAGCATTGTCAAACTAGATTTTTCTAACTCTTTTCCTTAGCATGTGCATTTTTTTACCACTTCTCAGTCCCTAATGCTAACAACCTTTCTGCGGAAGATCTGTGATATCTTTTCAGACAGGACAAGCAATATGTGTCAGGAATCTCGCCAGCTCTAGGTGACTCATCACATATGGAGGCACCAAATGAAACAGTTTTTTATAAAATTAGTCAGAATTTGTGAGCTGTACACAGCAGATTCCCCAAGTCACATTTCACATGCTCTAAACACTAATTACAATCTGCCATTTAAACCTGAGATGCAAAGAAGCTCTATATTGCAACTTTTATTTTATTTGAAGAAGAGAGATTCTCAAAGGCGCAATGGCTGTGGTATGCTTGTCTCACTAACATGCAGGAGGTAATAGGTGCTGCCTGGCTGAAAATTGCCTCTGTAAGTGAGGAGTTTTACTGTATTTCATATTGCACCACAAATTTTTCATTATGTCATTGCAAAGCCATAATTCTGTTCAAGTTCATTCAAAAGGCCCATGAACCTTAGCAAACCTTTTGATAAATATCTGAGTTTTAAGGCAAGTTTTATGTTTCACCATCAACATTACCAACAGTTTTAATACACCTCAGTATGTTGAGTCTGTATGTGGCAGTATATGTAATCCAGGCAACTGCACAATTCATTGCAGCCATTCATTCAGGTCTGTGAGCCATTGTTATTAATGCAATAATTTTGTACTCTTTATTGCAATAATTTGGTACTCTCATCACAAAAGTGTAAGTTTCTTCTGTTTTTCACTCTCATGCATTCATCAACTCCATTCACTCAAAAATTAGATTTTTTCTTTCCTTTCCTCCTCTTCTAACCCTTTCCCTCCCCTGAAAAACATTGGCGATCTTTTGTGCTGGCTTTGGCTGGGTAGAGTTAATTTCTTAGCAGCTAGTATGGGGCTATGTTTTGGCTTTGTGCCGAAAACAGTGTTGATAACACAGGGATGTTTTAGTTATTGCTGAGCAGTGCTTAGACAGAGTCAAGGCATTTTCTGCTTCTCACCCCACCCCACCAGCGAGGAGGCTGGGGGCGCACAAGAAGTTGGGAGGGAGCATAGTCGGGACAGCTGACCCCAACTGACCAAGGGGATATCCCATACCATATGACGTCATGCTCAGCATATAAAGCTGGGGGAAGAAGGAGGAAGCAGGGGACGTTTGGAGTGATGGTGTTTGTCTTCCCAAGTAACTGTTACGTGTGATGGAGCCCTGCTTTCCTGGAGATGGCTGAACACCTGCCTGCCGATGGGAAGGAGTGAATGAATTCCTTGCTTTGCTTTGCTTGCATGTGTGGCTTTTGCTTTCCCTATTAAACTGTCTTTATCTCAACCCACGAGTTTTCTCACTTTTACCCTTCTGATTCTCTCCCCATCCCACCGGGGGAGAGTGAACAAGCAGCTGCGTGGTGCTTAGTTGCTGGCTGGGGTTAAACCATGACATCTTTCTTCCAGCAAAAAGTCATATAGACTGGCTCACCTCCATCTCTGGTCCTGACACATTTATTAAAACTCTATTCAGATATTGTTTTTACATCTAGTTTTGGATGCACAGTGCTGCACACAACCCTTATCTCTCTTGTCAGAATTGAAGTCACTCTTTCAACCTCTATTGCTCTTCGTACCCACATATAGGACATAAGTTGTTGTAAGTGTAACTAATTCTTTTAATTCTCTGATTATTCCTGAGTGATATATGTATATATGATATATATATGAATATAACTTATATACATATATAATTGATATGTGTTAAAATAAATAAATTAAAAGAGAAATCAAAGAGGGAAACCCTGTTAACAGGGTCTAGCACTGTTCCTTCTTGTTGTTTATGGAAAGTTACGTGCCAGCTGTGTGAACAGCTGTGTGATAGAAAGGCTGGGTCAGCCTGCAGAGCTCCCAGTTCCAGCAGATTCCAGTTCAAGCCACCAGTAGGTTTCTAGCATGCATCTTGCCCAAAACATTAGGCTCTCTGAGCGAAAGGAGCAAAATGCTGCTCCCCCGCACAGAAGGAACAATCACATGTAAACAACAAAGTCAGTTTACCTTTAAAGCAGAGTTCATAGCCACTACTGTTGTCAAAAACAGTGTTGAAATCCAATGAAAATCAACACCTATGATTGAAAAGTTCATATGTTTCATAAGGACTACTCTCAAACTCACTAAGACATCCATAAAACTCCTTAGACTGATCATCTGCTACCAGCAGGGCTGCTAGTAGCTAAATAAGGACAATAATTTTAAGTTTAAGAAGATTAATTTTTCTACTGACAGTATTTTATTTTTAGGAATAATTTCTGTAGCACCTTAGAGTTACCATGGTTACCAGGTTACCTGTTTCTTTTAAACATTTTTCTGAATTTCTCAAGCACACCTCTATTGAGGATAAAGAATCTCACCCAGAAGACTCTACTAACATAGCTGTACAAAAGAGAACCAGAGAACTGCACCAGTAATCACCCACATTGCTTCACTGTTAGCTTCCTATCCACTCTGCTTAGGGCTGTTCCAACTAGCTGTCTCCAAGACAAAGGAAGACACGGGGTATCCCTCATGCCAGGGTTGCTCCGACAAGACTGTATGGATGAGATTGTACCAGGCTTGGTTTCCTCCATCCACATTCCCCTGAAAGGGGCAAACTCCCCATAGTTCTGGCAGAGAGAATATGAGGTCCTATATGGACAGTTGCCAGCAAAAACATAGAGTTTCCCAGTTTTCTGTCACTGGCCTTATGGCCGCTGAGGTACTGAGCCTTGAAATGTGGTTTGTAAATTAAGCATAACTAAACAAAAAGCAGCACTAACCAAAAAAGCTCAGCAGGCTTTGCACCCTCCAGTACAGTGTGCTGTGTAGTGAACCCCTATTTCATGCTATAAAACATCACTCTGGTGGGTTACAGCACAGCCCTCAGATCATCTGATTTGCTTTGAAATGAAAAAAAAAAAAAAAAAAGAAAACAAAAACCACACAACATAGCTTTTATTTCCTAAGGGCACTACATGAGCTACAGAGGAGACCAAAACCAAGTGCCATGCCATGTGGACAGTCTACTTAGAGGAGATAGATTGATCTTCACCAATGAAGGGATGAGCCAGGCCATGCCAATCTAGCTCTGATCATCTTTTATTGAGTAGTAAGAAGGCAGCTAGGGGATTTCACTGCCCACTACCACAGCCAATCACAGCAGATAATCTGATTCATAAATTCATCATCTTCTGGTTTTAAACCTTTGGACAAGGACAGGGTAGAGGAGGGAGTTTTGACGTCACTACTCCACTTGGCAGCCACTTGGAAGGATGTTCTGGAAATCATTACTCTCATCAAAAAACACCCATCTAATTTAGAGCTCAGTTATTCATGGCCAACTTACATACACTTGTATTTACGCCAAAATGGTTCCTTAGGTTAAGTAGCTCTTCTTTTTTCCCTACTGCTTACTCCTGTCTGATGCATTTGTCTGAGCTAAACAAGCTAAATTTTTAAACTTTGTCTTACAGGAGACAGGCTCTTTGTCTCCTTGGTCATCTCAGTAGCCCTTCTCCAAGCCTATTCTACTTTCTATTTATCATCATTTTAAAAAATTGTTGTTTAATGCAAAACATGTTCTAAAGCCTTCCGTCTGCTGCAATTATATTAATGGCACAGCAGAAGCTTGATTTCCAACTCTTACAGTGAGTATGCTTCCTTTATTGGTTCATGCAGTAAGAATTCAAACATGACAGATGCCTTAAAAATCTGCATTTCTAGGCTTGCAATTTTCTATATTGAAAATACTGTTTATTTTTAGAGATGGGAAGCCATGTTCAATACCATTCCTTTCATTTTATTTTGGGGGTGCAATTTAGCAGCCATAGCACAGGTGCCATTGTGGACTAATATATACAGCTGTCATCACAGTCTCTCATAATTCCTGTGTTGCATATGCCATTGCTTTGCTGTTGTATTGGGTTTGCATGGCAAAGTTTTGGTAGCGGGGGGGCTACAGGGGTGGTTTCTGTGAGAAGATACCAGAAGCTTCCCCTATGTCCAACAGAGCCAATGCCAGCCGTCTCCAAGATGGACCCACCGCTGGCCACGGCTGAGCTCATCAGCGACGGTGGTAGCACCTCTATGACAGCACATTTAAGAAGGGGAAAAAACTGCGGCGCGGTAGCAGCCGAAGAGGCGAGTGAGAATATGTGAGAGAAACAACTCTGCAGACAGCAAGGTCAGTGAAGAAGGAGGGGGAGGAGGTGCTCCAGGCACCGGAGCAGAGATTCCCCTGCAGCCTGTGGTGAAGACCAGGGTGAGGCAGGCTGTCCCCTGCAGCCCATGAAGGACCACAACGGAGCAGATACCCACCTGCAGCCTGTGGGGACCCCACACCAGAGCAGGTGGCTTCACCCAAAGGAGGCTGTGACCCTGTGGAGACCCCATGCTGGAGCAGGCTCCTGGCAGGGCCTGTGAACCCGTGGAGAGAGGAGCCCACGTTGGAGCAGTCTATTCCTGAAGGACTGCACCCTGTGGAAAGGACCCACGCTGGAGCAGATTGTGAAGAACTGCAGCCCATGGGAAGGACTCACATTGGAGAAGTTCATGGAGGACTGTCTCCTGTGGGAGGGACCCCATGCTGGAGCACGGGAAGAGGAGGAAGGAGCGGCAGAGACCACGTGTGATGAACTGATGGCAACCGGCGCAATCCCCATTCCCTGTCTCTCTGCACCACTCGGCAGGGGAGGAGGTAGAAAAAATCGGGAGTGAAGTTGAGCCCGGGAAGAAGGGAGGCGTGGGGGGAAGGTGTTTTAAGATTTGGTTTCATTTCTTATTACCCTATTCTGATTTGATTGGTAATAAATTAAATTAATTTCTCTGAGTTGAGTCTGTTTTGCCCATGACGGTGATAGGTGAATAATCTCTCCCTGTCCTTATCTCGACCCACGAGCCTTTTGTTATACTTTCTCTCCCCTGTCCTGCTGAGGAGGGGAAGTGATAGAGCGGCTTTGGTGGACACCTGGCATCCAGCCAAGGTCAACTCACCACAGCTGTTATCACAAGTACCCTACAGCATGTCACATGGTACTAGAAGTTTATGTTTAGGCAGCTGAATCGCATCCTAGACACCTCTGCTGTAGACATCCTCATCTGAGCTAGTCACCCAAGGTCATACGTAAACATCTACCTCTGGTGAGAGGAATTCCATAATCCAGTATGCAAACAGATATGTCAAAAGTACAGTTTTGACTTCTGGTGAACTTTTCTCGGGATATTTCTTTAAAATATTTTTCCAAGTTTATTTTGAAATAAAACATAACTTAATGGCAATTCATTTTTTTTTAATTTATTCATATATTTCATGATACAAACAGCAACATGAAATACAGGACATATTTCCAGTCATATTAGATATGACACGGCAATCTACATTGCTGCTGTGTCTTAATATGAATAATATGATAATTAAAATGTTCTAATTTTAGAAATGTTATTATGAACTGATCCTACGCAATGCTGCTGGAAACATCTTATTTTTCTAGATCAGTCTGTGTTGTAACCAAACAATTTCATACTTTTGATCTAGAAAGTTAGATTTTTATCTAACTGTTTATATATCTAAGGAACAGCTTTTTGCAGTATCCTAGAAAGATGATTCTTGGCCAACACCAAAATTTTGGAAAGGTTTCTGCACTGGTGAGTATATTGGCTCAGATTCATCCTGCTCCACCTTAGGCACCAAACTGAAAGTCCTAAGTTGGGATCTGTGGGGAATTTAATTTATAAATTCTTTCACAGACCTTTTAGCTGGCTAGGGTGATAGGCAGGAAGAATTGCAAGGGAAAAATAGCATTCTTTAAAGCTATATTCTCTATGAACACAACAGAAAAACAACAGATACCTCTGAAGGCCTGCACAGAAAGATCCCCTAATTAGAGCAGGTCTTTCTTCCTACAAATCTGGAGTCTCCAGCAGATCAGCTTATGAGAGCTGTCAACACCTTAACTATCAATATAAGGAACCAATAGAACATACTAATTAATTCTTTCTCTCGTCCAATCTGCCTGTATTTCTTTTGTTTCACCTTAGTGCACTAGTAGATCAGAGCAAGTGTCCCTCCTTCCGGCTCACTTTCTCTGAATCTTGCCTTACTGGCAGCACAGGGACTCTGTTTCAAAGGGTGTGCATTTATACATTTGTGAAGGCTACTTCCTAGGTGGTTATACACCTTCCTACAATACAAATGATGGGGATTCGGTCTCCTGGCTAAGGAGATCCTACTTTCCAACTCTCTTATTTCCATGATGAATGGTCTAACTGCTCAGCAGTTAGGCAAAAATTGGTGATAACCACATCTAATGCTCCAGATTTCTCTAGCAAGTTTCTCCTGCGATGTAGATAGAGCTTAGATGCCTGAATATGATTTGCATAAGAGCTTTGGTGGGAAATAAGTGCTTAACTCCCAAGTATGAACATGCATAGGTCCCTAGAGTTAGGTGCCCAGGGTGGTTCAAGCTAAGTACAGAGCTAACTAATAAATTTAGATGGCCTTAAGCTTAGACAGTCCTGAAAATTTGGGTGATTCAATTGATGCCTGGGACTTAAATGAGTTTCAGGAAACTAGGTTCCAATATGCAGGGATTTCAGCTGATGTTCCTTGTTATTCTGTGCTACCTTAAAGTCACTAGAAAAAGAGGTACCTCCAGAGGATTATTCAGCAAACTTAAGATGTGACTCTGGAGATGCCTGTCACCATTGATTACAGAGGCAATTAAGCTTTTAACTTAATTAATAAGTTAAGCTAGTTAGATGAGATGAACATAAACCTGATTGTTTCTACTATTTTCATCCTCCGAGTCTCTGAAGAGGATTCCTGAAGTAAGAAATTATGCTTGATATGTACCATATATACTGAGTACCACCACATATATATAGTAGCAACTATACTTCACATTTATACTTAAATACTTTGGTCACTATATGATGTAATAGTAGGGCATGTAAGGGGAAATTTATCTCACCTCACTTTGACACCTAGAAAAGTTACAATACATACATTTTATCTACATTCCCTTTAGAGTCAATAGAGTGAGGTAGGTCCTTCGTGATTCATCTGACTTACTGAAGTCGTCTAGCTTCAGCTGAGATGCATTGCACACTAGAAGTGCCAATCTCCTCTGCCAGTCGCAAAGGGGCCCTAAATGGATAGCTCCGATTTGGATGTCTGCAACTCAAATGTAGGAGAAATTAACCTCTCCTCAATTCCATCTTGTATGCTATGGCATAATACTGTGCATTTCTGTTTGTGTGTTTGAAATAATAAAAGATACAAAGGGAAAAGCATACTTCTGAAGATAATTTTAATTTTAAACTGAAATTTTGTAAAATATTACAATTTGCTTTACAAATGGCTTTGGGGAAAACTTTGATTTTTAAAAAATCAGGCTCAGGGGAAGTTGAAAATCTCAACATCTCATGTGAAGTAGAAATGTTCAGTTTTCAACAACTGTTTTCAGCTAACATACGAGTATTTCCATAGCTTGTACAAGGCAGTGATAGAAATACTTGTTCCGGTTCCTTCAAATCAATCAGCTGATGATGTCTAAGTACAAAACACAGTCTTTATGTGTGTTTTGGAATAAAATAGCCCATGTAATTTTATATTTTACACTTAAGGACACTCAGCTGAGAATGCCATGCACACATTGCCACCCGTAATTTACTTTTGCATGTAATTTCATGCACACTATGAAATCACCTCAAGCCTACTGTGTGTCTGCAGAAATCTCATATTTTTGTAAGCGAATCTCACTTAGGCTGCATACCTCAAGTCATTGTTAAGGTAACCAATGCAGCCCAAGAACACAAGTATTAATTTGATAAATTAATTCCACAGATGTATTTATCCCTTGACTAATGAAGACTTTAAACCCCTCGATAAGTAAACGAAGCGGTAATGTTCCCAGAATCATTTGCCTAAAGCAATTTGAGGTTATTCAGCAACCAGCACAACGCACAGTCACAGTAAATTTAAGTTTGCGTGCTGCACTTGGTTCAGCCCCTACAGAACTGGTAGTGAAAGAAGCAGTTCATCCCCTGCTTCGGTGATTTCTTATGAGGTAGTTTGCCATAGAGCCTGCTGGATTTTTTTAAAAGGTTTTCAACTAGAAAAAAGTTAACCTAGCAGGTAACATAGATTGGGGAGAGAAATTAAACTGAAAAACATTGTGCAACATCCCCCTTTCCCTCCCATTTATTTTCTCTTACAGCGTTAACACAAGGCCCAGATCTTTAGTAGATTGACTGTATAATATATTACCTGCCTTTAGACTCCAGTGCAAGAGTTACTCTGCTTCAAGCTCCCACTCTCTGCTTAGTTGGAGTCTAGAGGTATCGTGGAAGGCAACTGCTGGTCAGTCCGTGTAGATTGCCATCCATCAGAGTGGCCCGGCGGATCAGTCAAGGCCATGCTGGGTGAGCCAGCTCTGCAGCATGTAGCTACGAAATTGCGATGACCAGTCTTCTCACTGCCTGTGCATCACGTTTTCACACCTCTCCCAAGTTCTGAAACACAAAAAGAATTTGGTCCTGAAACCTGCTTTGAACTCTGATTTGTGACAGCCTGCTAGGGAGGGCACATACCAATGTAGGACCAGATTCCTACACAAGCATCACACCTGCCCATATCCCCCCATATCATTTGCAGAATTTCACTATTACTGGTAAGCTTCAGACCTTATAAGGAAGTCCACCGAGTTGCTGGATGAATGTTCACTGCACGCTCTCAGCAAGCCTGATGTACCCAGGCTATATTTTGCTTATCGCATGTGCACGGCTGCCTTGCAGTCACCATGTGTTTGTCAAGGTGTGCGGAACAGTGCTGCAGGCAAAACAGGTCATCAGAAGTCCTTGACACGGGAGCTGGAGACAGAAAAACCAACTCGCAGTTTCTGGAAATTAACAGGTAAGGTGGCTCCGTCTCAAAAATGGCCCCACTTCACAGACCGATCATCAACTTCACTGCAGTTGGGAAAAGATTTGAAATGTTCAGAGAACTGGAACTAAATAAATATGTTTTTTTCATATCTTAATTAGACATGCTTAGGGAAACTACTTAGATAGACTAATAATAAATTAAATACTGCTTCACCAAGATGTTTTTTGTAATTATGGAGGAAGTTGTGATGCAGTCTGAAGTTATTATCAAACATAATTACAACATTAAGAAGGCTACACAGAATCTTTCAGTTGTCACGGTTTAAAGACATAGTGTTGTGCCACTTGAGCAAAATACTGTTCTCTAACATCTTCACATAGAAAATTGTTAATAGGACTGACCTTTAGCTGAGGGGAAGTGAAAAAGACCAGTAGATTATAGGACTAAAAGGCATCTGTGAAAAAAATCTTCCAAAAAAAAACCGTAAGAAAAGAACATTCTTGGAAACCTATTCAACGAATAAAAACTAAATCATGGAATTTATTCAAACAGAAGATAAAATAAATCCTTTATTTTTTAAATAACACTAGTGTCGTGGTATGATGATTTGAGAATTGTTATCAGGGTGTGAATTTCCTATGAAGCCAGTTTAAACTCTTCTCACAGGTATAAAAAGGTGACGTGCTCAGAGAAGGTAAGCATACACTTTCTTCAGCAATCAAAAGCCATTTCCAGGTTCACAGTTTTACAGACCTGTTTTAAAAGGCTCACAGTCTAGTGTAAGGAAATGTGTGAAAACAGGTAATTGTCTTTCTTCCTTTTTCCCATATTTATATGAAATCTAGTCTGTCAGGTGAAAAATTCAACTAAAAATTAGCTAAATACAATTGTAAATAAAAGCAAAGCTGCAGGAACACATTTTAAATACTCAAGATACTTAATAACATGGGGAAAATGACAGTATGTTTCAGCTTGCAGATTCTACTGATTCATATGCAACATAATGCTTCAACGAAAATAATTTGCCAAGCATATGTGATCTCTTGTTTAGATACCTAACTGTAATACTGTCAGGGAAGAAAGTATTTCTTCATCTTTTGGGACGGAATCATCATCCTTAATTTTGGAAAACCAGGATGCACAAATTTGTGGATTGCATCTCAAACTTTGACTGGCATTGTAGCTCAGAGCTTGCTGCTCTGAACCCTGAAGAAGACAAATTAATTCTGCAGCATTTTAACGAAGACAATAACAGAAAGAATACTACTTTGGTGGAGATCGGAATCCATGGCTGGAAGGAACAGGGATATATAAGTAAAAACTTTGTCCGTGGGCTAAGTCTTCTGCAGCATCTTGGTCTGACTGGAGGGTGATGTCAGTCTCTCTGCACTCTCGTTGGTCCTAATCATGAAATGCTTTCC
>NW_009214782.1:66507-79999 GCF_000690835.1 Fulmarus glacialis
GATAGTACAGATACCTGACACAAAGCTAATGAAAAAGGCCATGGGTCAGGTGTGAGGAGCAAGGATAGACTTCAGTCTCTCTAACTAGCAGCTACTCTCTAGGTGCCTTGAGAGCCAACACCCCTGAAGTACCTCCTTCCTTCATCAGCACTGGAAAGAGGCAGGGGGCTTTGAAGGCGTAGTAAGTCAAGGCATCTAGCTTGAGATCTTCCTCTAGAGGTTTTCAAAGGCACTTACTTTGTGAGAAGTACTTCTTTAGATGTCTAAAAATTTTGACTAAAGCACAAAGGCAATGTTAAATGAGCTGGTTTTCCCTCTGGCCTTCCCCCCTCCATTAGCAACACACAGACACAAACATATGGATAATATCTGTTGTACGTACCTGTTGTAGATGCTGTCTGTTAAAATCAAGAGAAGACCTTGAGAACTGAAGGAAAGATATAGAAAAAAATATACATAAATAATGTATCAGAGGAAGTGGGGATTTAATAAGTAGAAAAAGTCTCAGATAATAAATTTGACTTTTAAACAGGAACAAAAAATGTCACTCTTGCTTGAGCTGGATTTTAATGCAAACTTCAAGGTGTAAGAAGTGTGGAAAATCAATAGCAAATCCCAGTGTCCTTATGCTGAGATATTCAAAATGTTAGCTCTAATGGGAGTCATATAAAAGCAGCCATAAACCAGTGATGATCAGTTCACACATGTGCTGTAAAGAGATACAGTTCAGAATTTAAATACCTCATATATCTTTTGTAAAAAGCTTTTCCCCCCTCCTATAATAATAAGTTTAAACAACATTGCAGCCTTTTTCAAAACTGAGACCACAGATGTGAAGATAGATAATTTTTGAGAAATTATTTTCTCTTCTTGGGTAATTATCATTAATGAAAGAAAAAAAAAATCTTAAATCCTAATAAATCAGAGACAGAATTGACTGACCATGCATCCAAATTGCTGCATTATTCACACTGGAATTACTCCAAAGATTAGCTGCAAATTGCCCTCTAAATTGAATTTATGGTTTCATTTTTCATAACTACTGTGTTGTGACAGATGAGAGGAATCTCTGAGAAAAATGACAGTGATGGACCCAATTTCTTAGTACTCTATCTTCAAGACAGAACTAAACTATCTCTATTTACCGTTAGGTTTTGTACAATCTATTTTGGCAAGCATAAAAACCTGTTATGAAATACAATATATCCTATTTTATACATCAGTCAGTAAAAATATCACAGAAAACCTCAAGATTTCATTTGAAAAAGAAGGCCAATCAAATTAAAATAAAGGGAAGTTTCACAGACAGACACCGTACAGATAAAAATACCAATTTACAACTATTTAAAAGTTTGCACTCTATCATCACTGTGCATCTTCTGTCTATTCCAAAAGATCCTCGATGTCTGTGTAACATGTAGAATAGGAAAGAAAATTAAGATACCAGGGTATCTTGAAGTGGCCACACCCCACTGGGGTTTGGGATCTTTGTTGGGGGCTTGTTTTGTGCTTTTCTTGTACAGTACCTAGCAGAAATGAAGCTTGACTGTCCAAGGTAATGTGGCAATACAAGCTATAAATAGTAATTACAACAATAATCTCCAAGTTCAACAAAGCTTCTGGGCTGGTATGTAAAAACTGAAATACTAGACTGCCAGATATTAGAGACAAATGTTTTGCCCTGAAATGGCTCTTATGTATAACTTGTATCAAGCAGGAAAAATAAAAACATGGGTTTTTTCAGGTTTTCAAACTAGGTTTGTTTAGTCCAGGCCTCTTGGGCTAGAAATAATTGAAAGCAAGTTTGAGATTACGCTTAGGTCACAAACATAGTTGATGCCTGAAGCTTTTCAGGGACAAAAAATATGGGAACGTTTATAATGTAGGTTAGATAAAGTCAGTACAAGTGCTACAGATAACTGCAGTTTAGGTATTTCTAGCACACTAAGTGAGAACCTGCATCTTTCTTTCATATTAGAAAAATATGGTTTAATAACTGCACTAACAACAAAAGGCCAGAATCTTTCACACTTATTCATATTGAATTTCCTTTCCAAGGAAGTTGTCTCTGGTAAAGTCTCTGAGTTTGAATAAGAATAGAAGAGTCTATCCCACGCCGCCCAGCATTTATGGGGCAGGCTATCTTTTTGAGGCATTTTCCTTACCTTTTGCAGTACAGGGACTCATCTAATGGCTCCAGGATCAGCACAGGCATTCCAGCAGATCCACCAGCTCTGAGAATTCTAGCTCTTTTCCCAGAATTCAACTAATAACAACAGCAAGAACAGTAACATTAATAATAATTGACAGAGGTTTTCATTACTCAGTTCTCAAAGTTCATTAGTATTTATCCATTTTACATGTGTCAAAACCCAAGGACAGCAAATGAAGTTGCTCAGAGTACCTCAGCCATCCAGAATCGACGTCTCTCAACTCTCAGTCCACCACCATCCACTAGGGTCCTCTACAAGTAGGTATGAGTACCTTATCCAAAAACTCTATCTAAACCTTGGGTTGATGCACTCCATGATGTGTTTCACAGTGTTAGCTCGCTGATCATTGAAATAAACACATCTGCTGGAGTTTGCCGTGGCTTACTTCATGCCGTATGGTCATATTTCTTCACAGGATAGGACAGAAACCTGGTAGGGAGAAGACAGAAGGCAGCGCCTGGTCAGGTCTTGTTCAGACATGTAATCAGATCGTGGTGTGCACCCTGATCCGGGAGCAGGGTAGTGCTCCCTCCCTCCGAACACCCCAAAAGGTCCTTATCAACTCCATATGCACAAAAAATTTCCATTTGCTTTCCTGATACCATGATAAAAACAATAGCATAAATATGTAGCAGAATAGATCAAGGAAGAAAAATTACCTGCCTTTGATGGTAATTATATATAACTGTCAAAAAACAACGCGGTTTTCAAAGCACTGCGCAAAAAGATAAACTAATGAATCAACACAAGACCATCCTAGTTATTACAAAGCAAATTAGGTGCAGTGATGTTAACCTTATTTTTCATATGAAGAATAGAAAAGGAAGGACCTTATGTTTTAAACTGCACAATTAGAACAGCAACACTTTTATGATTGCACACACATATTTTCTCTATGAAAAAAGAGTGCTAAATTGTTTATTCAAGGTCACAGAGAAAGTTTAAGGCAAAACAAAGAATAGACCAGTGCTCCACCTAATTTTTAGGCCTGTATTTTAAATGAAAGATTCTCCTGCAATATGCACAATAGAAATAGGTAGTCTTACTCTTTTAAGTTTTTCACTTTGGCAGGTATACAATCTATATGCAAATAGATATACACTTATTTTTCTGTAACCGCATAAGCAATGATTTGAACTGGCAGTAAGCAGCAGCATAAAGTTGGCAATGGAAATTACAGCCATGAACATTTCCCATGTCCACTCCGCCACAGCCTTAAGACCCTGATTTAGCATGATTAAGCCAAAGGGTGCTGAATCCCAGTCAAACACACTGTAAGCGTGAGATGGGCTGTCTCCTACTTTTCAATTTGCTTTCATAATAGAGCACTTTTCATGTAAGAAACATGATCAATTTGAAGCAGAGGTAAGATTAGGTTCTTTTAACAAGCATCTTATTTGACCTGACTGCTGTTTTATTTGAACTTGCAAACATTACGAGCTCTCCAGAAGAAAGAAACTGAATCATTTTTAGCAGTATTTTTCCAAAGGAAAATGTGGTTTTGTTCAAGTGGAATCCTTTTATGGGAACATAGTTTAAAAAGAAATTAATAGGAAAACTTATAGAACTTCTTCTGACTTTCTTAGTTCATTTCTACTGTATCTAAACAACTGATAGATTCATTAACAATTTTATTTAGACATTAGCTTCGCATTCATTTCACTTTCATAATATTATTTGAAATACTAAATATTAAACTGCTGCTATATCAAGTTGTAAGTTTCATTATTATATGAGGACATGGTTTAGTGGGCATGGTGGTGTTGGGTTAACGGTTGGACTTGATGATCTTAGAGGTCTTTTCCAACCTTAATGATTCTATGATTCTATGATTCTATATTGTCTGCTGTATTATGTTGCTCTATGATTACTACTAACAGTATTACTTTCTAACATCATTTTAAGCCACGTATTTTCACATCCAGTATAAAATGATTTAATGTTCAAAAATTCAGAAGAATGCCTGCTTTCTTCACAATGCCTATTTAATGAGATATTTACAAATTTAAGCGCTTTTTTTTTTGTTACTTTTTTGGATACTAGGTGAAAGTATCAAAATGTCTAGAAGAATGGAATTGCTTTCTACTGTTTCCTAGCCAGCTCCCTTTCAAAGTGCTCCTAAGAGTGCTTTCTCATTTTACAAGTTCAACTGAGTAAGAGCACGTATACTACATGACGGTGAGGATGATATGCATTTGCAGATCTGCATCTCCTCATCCCTGAACACTATGCTAATACACAATATCCTTAGTTAGAAAAAAAATTATAAAAATAGAATTATATAAATGGAAAAGTAAGCATTGAACGGTAGTCCCATTACAAGTAGGAAAGGGAAAATAGACACAAGTAACTTAACCACAGCATTCACAGTGTCTAGACACTACAGCATTTAAAATGTCTAATTTAGAATTATGTTCAGTTAGAGGCAGACCACTCTCGCAGCTCTCTATTTCTTGAGCTTTGTTCCTAATCTTTTTTGTAGTTTCTAGCCTTTGGGTTTTCTGTTTCATTTTGTTTGAGGGTTGATGCTTTTTTGCTGTATTTGTTCCTGTTCACAAAAATAAATATCATAATATCATGATAGTGGTTCCCAGTGAGACACCACTTGGAACCATTAATTTAAAATGTAACAAAATCTTAGAAGAAAGCCCGTTCCCATCCAATTTTTGAAACTCAGAGGATGTGCACAGTTCAGATAAACCACACAGACATCTCAAGTTTCTGGCTGCGTGTGTCAAAAATGAATGTGATTTGCAAAGCTCTTTCAAAAACTTAATCAACCAAAAGGTTCAAATGGTTTGGTGACTTGGCAGATTTCTCCAAAAAATGTGTTAACTGTATCTGGTCACTGAAACCAGCTGGCTCCTGCAGGTTACATGTCTTCCTTAGAGCAGGGTAGTTTGCTGCAATTACTGCTACCAAGTCTGGCTCGCTCAGATTTATCACCGTAGTTCTGGAGTTCCCCAATTAAACCCCCATTATCAGTCAAGGTATCAGCTGTCACAATAACAGGATTATTTCCACTGGTTTCAATAGCTAATTTTGAGCTGATTTGTCCTTTCAGACCATTTTTCCTTTGTCTCTTCATTTGGCTTCAGAGTTATATCTTTTAAAAAATTAAAAAAAAAAATCCGTCGTCATTCAGAAGCTTCTCAAAATTGTTTTGTACATCTCTGGATAAGTCCCTGGGTGGAACATAAACAAGATACGAGGCCTTGAGTGAGCCATCTTCTCTGGAGGAAATTCACAGTGAGAACAATGTTCTGGGACAATTCTCACAAGAATGAAAGTTACTGACTTTTTATGTGGTTATCGTTTTCAAATATCCTGTCTTGTTTCGATATATCACAGCATGGAACTCCACTGTGTAAAATATTGTTCTAGTCAGTGTACGCACAGTCATTCATTAATTAGGAGCTAGGGATCTTCTTTGCCCCAGCAGAATACAATTTAAGAACATTGTTTTGTACTATGGAAATGTGCTAATGAGAGCTATAAAACCGCAAATACTCTGATACTCACTGTGCTTTCAATTTTCTTGCACATATTGTGAACCAAAAAGGTATTTCAGTCCGTAAGAGCCTGATTAGGCCAAAGAGAGATTAGAGATGGACTTCAGTGCAATCAGCTATATTGCCAAATGTGAAAAATACAAAGATCAACAAACTGCCCTTTATTGATGGGAATTCACCAACACAGAATTAAATATAATGTATTTTAAATGCATTTTATAGTGCATTTTAACTGCATTAGAGTATGTATACTGTAATTAATAGAGTACATATGTACAGAACACTTTTTCTTTTTGCCAGGATAACTGAGCTTTTAATCTCACCTTTCCAGTAGTATTTTTTTTTCATCTAAGATGAACTGGAAAAAATGAAGTCCTTTTTCTATTATGAACCAGCATGCTCTGTTATAGTTGTCCTATAAATGAAACTAATGTTCAGTGAGGGCAGCACTCTTACGTTTTGCTGCATAGTGCTATTCATGGATCAATTAAAGTTAGCAGCAGAATATTTGTCAAAAATGTATCCAGACCAGTAGAAATTATGTGTGGGGCAGAGAAAAAAAAATGTAATTTCCCATTTTTGGGGGAATTAATAATCAATTTTTATATCTTCAGTTAAATTAGGAATCTGATTTTTTCCAATATGTGCAGAAGCCATTCTGACATATAGAAGCATGGCAAAGTAAGACATATTGTAATAATTAGCTGAATTATTCCTGGCATGCCACGAACAATTACAGGATTAATAACTACCCAACCAAATAGTGTTATGTTGGAATAAATTGACCGACAAGGGTTTTCAGTTAGGAAATGAAGCTCAGATGGATCATCAATAAAAACTACTGTGGAGAACAGACTTTTAAGAACTTCAGTGTTTTACATTTACAAAATACGGTTGTGATAACTGTGCTTAATGACTGGAAGAAGCTATTTAAAAATTCATTTAGAATATTTTGCCCTCTTTAATTGCCTGGCCAAAACCACAGCCTTTGAAAGACACACTAATGTACCATGCAACCTATATTTAATTTTGTGTTCTGATCAAAATAAAAAACTTGATGGGGCCCTTAATTAACCCCCTGCCTTCTGTACAGAAAGGTGATTTTTTGTTGTTTGTTTTTTTTTTCTCATTTGCAATTCTGCTCAGTTTACTGCATGCAATGTTGGGTTACTTATGGCATGTGACACCCTGACATAGAATACAACGCTGTTTATTAGGAAGAGTGCAATATGCAAACTCAGGCTGAAATTCAGCAAGGTATTTAAGTACATTTCTAATTTAGTGCTTGCAAGAAATCCCATTTGCTACAGCATAACTACTGCTTCCAATTAAGCACACAGTTTACTACCTAACTGAGTCAGGATGTTAATTCACGATATTGGAGCTTTTCACATTCTCTTTGTAAAAGAGTTAAGAATGATATCAACATCACAGGAGGTCAAAACACATATTAAAGCATGGGTACAGGCACATCATAAGAACTAGAGCAGTATAGCTATACTGGAATGCTTGCATGGACTTAAAGCTGATTTTTAATTGTTTTGGTGAAGCTAGTAACAGGAAGGTTATGCCGGGTGAGTATTAACCCAACCCTGTAGTTTTATAGGCCCTCCCAAAAGAGGACCATAATCAGGTTTTTTCACCATGGGTTTTTATTTTTTAGCTTATAAAAGATAACTCTTCAGTTTTTATGTTGCTGTTTTCAAAGTACAGTCTTTCAGAAATGAAAAAAAGAAAGACTTCAAATAACTCTTCATTAGCAGGTAATGTTGTCCCAACTTATTCTGGTAGTGAGGAATCTCTGAAAACAATGCATTTTGTGGGCTCAGAAAGCTGACACTCAGGAGGCTCTTGCAATTCCTGGAGTCGTTACTACAAGTCCTGATAAACACAAAACACTTGGTGAGGAGAGTGCAACAGGGTCGCAAGACGTGACGTTAGGGGTCTGAGCACAGGCTAAGGACTTGCTAGTCCAGACTTGGTGTGGAGGTGGGATCAGGCAGGCAGCAGCACAGACCAAGGAGAAAGCAGGCAGTTTGACTGTGGAGTTGGCCTGGGAAATATTCACTGATGGCTGATCCATTAGGGTTGATAAAAGGCCTATAAAAGGTAGTAGAGCCCCAGTCACTTCATGACAGGAGGTCCCAACAAGCAGGACGACAAAGTCAATCCACAGGCAAAAGCTATATTGTAAGGTCTGTATTGTCAATTACAATGTGCAAGGACAGCTTACTTGCAATATCTTTACATCTCTTTATCTTTAAGTGTATTAGATTGTTTGCAAAGGAAAGCTTGTGCAGTCATATATTTATTTTTCCTTGAACGTGTCCTTTTCTTCTCTTCTTAGGGTTCTGCCCTCACTCCCTACCTAAAGTTCAGGCAAAAGTTAAGCATCCTCATTAGACAGATCAGACTGAACATTAAGTGCCTAATCACATGCTTTACTTATGCCTATAAGTAAGAGCAAACTGTCAAGCTATGCAATACAGATGAATTTGGATACTTTTCAACTTAATCAGATAAGACTGCTGTAGACAGCTGCAATGCTTGTTTATTTTTCTAAGCCCACCTGCTATCCTAGCACTATACAAATTTAAAGTATTTATGAGTTTGATTTCTCATGTTTTCCATGTTCTTTGGAACTATGTGTTGCCAAGATAAATACAACTTCCAATCTACAATGTGATTTTGCTGCAGTTTAAAGCTTCCTCTTCCCTGTGAGCTTCCTATACACTCTAGCATATAGTGGGCAACAGTTAAAAATCTAGCACCAGAAAAAAAAGCAATGTCAATTACCTTACACCTAAAATTTTGAGTGGAGAAGAGGCTAGAAGATCATATGCTTTTTTGGAAAAGATTTTCATGTCTCCCCCATATTGCATCTGCATGCTACTATCAGCATGCAAATAATAATGAAATACTAGGCCGTTCAGCTAAGAATCCATTTACTCCAACAAAGGTCAAGTTCACAATACCCTGTAGACCATATATAAAACTGCTATCAGATTTATTTCCCTTCCAGATCAGTCCATTGAATTTACATACTTAAACAAACTAGCATCTAAAATTTGCCTCCTCGTCATTGCTTCTTTTATAGTCCTCAAAGGAAATTATTTTAGTTTCACATCTTTATCTTGCATATCCAAGCATATCCTCACCTTGTTGCTGTAGATTTAGAGACCATTATCATGCATGGTTATATACCTGCTAAATTGACTTTAGTCTTTCAATGTGATCTAAATTGTGTTTAATCTGCTCTCTTAATACTAATGGTGCTCTGAGAGGTGAGCATTTCACAAGCTGAGGAACTTTGATGCCTTTTGTACAACCCAACTCTTCAAACACATCTCTAAATGGATAAAGGCTCTGTACTTTCTGCATCAATATTGTCAATGCATGTGTAACCTTTAGAGCAATCTCACTGCAAAATGATTATTTCCCCCATAGGAAAGACAGATCACTCATTTAATTAGACATTTTCCCCCTCAGAAGTTTCTTAAGCTGTGACTATATGACACAGCAGTTTTGCAAGATCTAGTATACTCAGTGGTGTTTTATTTAGGGAGGAAGTACTTAGAATAGCTCAACTTTTCTTTTTCTTTTGGGGTGTATTCCCACTCTGACAGATTTGAGAATACTGTTCCCAGGTTTTCCAGTTGTAATCTGTTTTTCCTGTGAACTCAGAGTGGATTAATTTTTTTTTTTCTTTATTACTTCTGTCCTCTTCTGTCACTTGCCATTTGATGAAGATGAAACAGCAAAAGGTCCATGTGTAACGCCTGAAAACCACTCAGTTACTTAACACAAACTACAAACATTCATGCAAAACGGAAAAACTGGAGATTACCGTGATACAAGCTAACTGTGAATCAAGTTCTCTTTTGCTCTGCAACTCAACAAGACTACACTAATTTTTTCCATGTCACCAACTTTTGTCTATTTAATTATTTGTATGACAATAGTACAAGGAGCTCTTAACCAACAAGAATCTACTGCATACATGTGTACCAGGAGGGACTCTTTCGTTTGAGTCATTGCCAACAGAAGACAAAAAGAAAAAAAACAAAGGCATGGAAAAATGAAGTGGCTTCCCTAAACTAACACTCTGGTAAAAAATCAGCATCTGCTATCTTCATCCTTTTACACTCTAAAACCTTTTTTTTTTAAATTTTATATCTATATCACTCAGTGGTGAGCTTTGTGGTGTCAGAGCGGTCCAAATTTCTTGCCTAGAAAGAAAGGACTGATCACCAGTGAGAAGGTGGTGACTTGGAGGTGACTTTGGAGATGTTGGGAAGTTGCAACTGAAATCTGTATCACTGATACTGTGGCACCCCAGGAAAGCTGAAATCCAGATCTTAAGACTGGAACTCCGTTGCCTTAAGCCAGCAAGCCACGGTGCCTTGTACCTGTATCCTGAAATATGGAGAACATCTCAGATCCAGCCACAGAAAATCTCTGGAAGTAATTTGATTCCTTGTACTGTTAGTACAGCTTTTGCCATAAAATAGCAACCCTTAAATAGCTACTTAAGCTTTTCAAAAGCTCACTGCCATGATTTTGCTTTGAACTATATGCCTGGCTTTGCCTAAACAAAAGAGAACTTTTTTCTGGCCTTGTGCTCCCATTGGTCTTTTTTTGCACTCTGAGACTGGAAACTGTCACACAGTGAGAAATAAAGAGTAAACTTAAATTCTCAATACCTTCTGCTGTTGCCATATCTGATGAGTATCACCTGCCTTAGCATTCACCATGCTGTCAACAGTTGTTAACCCCACTGGGCAGATTTTCGTTGTTAACTTATCTCGTCATTGCCAGCCTTGAGGTTATGCACACACAGATGGCTTATAGGCCGCATTTTTCCTTTGTGTTTATTGTAATTGGAGCTAAAAAAGAAACTTGTAACAAGCAATTTATTTTATGACTTCTTCCATTCCTTTTCATTGACTGTCCAGGAACTGATCTTGAATTTAGCCATCATTTGAATTTAACTGAATAAATTCAGGAAAAAGATTTTGGCCAACAATTGGATTGTAAACAAGTCACTGACACCGTTTGCTTTCCCAAATTTGAGCTGTTTGATCAGCAGACTGTTCAAATGTTCCATTCCTACTTGTTTCTTAGGTTAACTTTAGGACTGAGTGCATAAGGTTGAGTGCAGATGCTGGGACTGATAGATGTGAAAATTCACTTTTGTCATAATTTTTCTACGTGTCCTTAAACTCTCTCAGCCTTGATCCTTTCTCCTACTTCCACTAGTATCAAACTGATTTTCTCACCAGTAGGGTTATGCTAGGAGCTCTGCAGTGTGCCTTTATAAGTATAAGAAATAAACAAAAGAGCAGCACACAATGCCTTTTCAAAAAATGACTAATATGCACAGGATGTATTTTCTTGACTCAATTTACAATTCTGAATGGGCTCCGTGGCTTTCAAAAGAGCTTAAAGTAAGTGCAGCCTCTTTGGGAAATTATCACTGTTACCCATGTCTGCCTTGCATTTCCAGCACAATAATTCCTTTTCTGGCGCCAAGAACAGATTAAATCTAACCCCAGTTTTAGGATGGGCATGACTAGAGGGAATTCATGCACAACAAATGCCACTTGCAGAACAGTGAAGTCTGAGCCTACTATTCCCTTCTTTATTATTGGCAAATTATTTTAGAAGACTGACCCGCTTCTGTGTAAAGAAGGGAGAGATACTCTCAAGCCAGACATAAAAACACCCACCAAAACAAAATGAAACAAAAAACCAAACAAAAACAAAAACAAAAAACCACATAGTTTCTAAGGATATTTGTTCCATGCAATCTCTCATGCAACAATACTGAAACGGTTGTCAGAGGGCCTCCAGAGAGGAAGGAGCATAACTTTGTCGAGTAGGAATCCCTTTTAGAAACAGAAAAAAGTAACCACCTTCTTTGGCCTTGAAGATCCCAGCACAGTGCCCTGTGGGAGCGGAGGGAGTCACTGTAAGGAGCTGCCATCCTCTTCACAGAAAGCCTACTTTCAAAGGAAAAAAAAAAAAAACAAGCTTCTCTTATCCATGTGCAGCTAGCAGTAATGGCTCTTGTAATGTTTTAGAAGAACAGCACTCCCTCAGCTACAAAATGCTGTTGGCTTTTTTTTTTTCCCCTCCTAGATCTTCTAACATATCATTGCATATGTAGCATAATAGGTAGACTTGACCCGATAAGCTCACAGCTCAGTAAATATTTTATGATTTGGCATATGTATGTGTGTGTGAGTATGCTTGGGTTTATTTTAAAAAAGCTTTTCTCTTTTCTTCCCACTTCTATTCAGAGTGTTTTATATACCCTGGACTCCCTGCACGTATGCACATGTCCCTCAGAGTACTAGAGAACTAGCAAAGGTTTTTGAGATAAAAGTAAAGTTTTCTTCCTTCTCCCTGAAGCCACTGCCCCTACAGTTTGGAAGTTTTTCCTTCCTAGAAGTCTCACTCTTTCACTTTTGTGCATTTTTTCACTGAAGCTCTTTTTTTTGTGTGTTCTCATGCTAGAGGCTGCTGGTGGTGAGTAGCCAGGCTAGACCTAGATCTCTAGGCTATCACAGGTCATCCTGAGATCAGCGGACATGCTAATGATCCTGTGTTTAAGACAGACGTCAAAAGAAATTAAATTGTTTTGTGATTTAAACAATAGAAAACACAGAAAAATAAGCCAGCCCTCTGGGACTACAGGGAAAGGAGCAAATGAGAGGCTGAACAGATATTTTACTCCTACTGCATTTTAACTGTGTTCTCCTCCAGTGCTCCAGTCCTTTCCATTTCATTAAGTCACCTTCCAACTAACACCTACTCTCCCAAAATTCTGTGGGACTAATATGACATTTCATGTTTCTTTTCATAATGACAGAGACAGAAAGAGGCATATGCATTTCACCATGGGCACAGTCCACAGGCTCTACCTTCCGCACAGCCTTGCTATATATGTACCAGACTCTGACCCCAATGTACCAGAATCTGGCCCCAATTTTAACATAAAGATAAACAGAATTTTTCACTGAAGACAGGATTGTCTTTTTCTCAAAGCCTATGGCTTTATTTTGTATCCATCTAATAAGCCCAGAAATGTATAGGACTGATTTTTATATCTGACCATAAATTCCAAGTGCTGAACTGTTTCTAATTAGTGGTTTTTTGCATTAATGAAGACACATATATTCTCAGGAAAAAAAGAAAAAATATCTTAAACGTTTTTAGGCTATCATATCAATGGATGTTTAGAACCATATTTCTCACACGTGCAAGAAGGCATCTCATGGGGATCTTCTCTGTAGCCTTGCTCTGACGTCCTCAACTAGCCATTAGCTCTGCATAAAGTAATTTGAGTTCTAACTAATCATTAAATTAATTATCTTATATTCATTCAGCTGACATCAGCCTTCAAAACAAAGTTCTGCTTGCAGCTCCAACCAAAGTCTGAACATAGCAGCAGATGTCGATGCATATTAATACACGAACAGGTGATGCAGCCACTAATTCTGGAAGTCATTTCCAGACACGTGAAGGACAAGAAGGTGATCAGGAGCAGTCAGCATGGATTTATGAACAGGTCCAACCTCATAGCCTTCTATGAGGTGACTGTCTTGGTGCATTAGAGAAGAGCAATGAAAGTTATTTGTCTTGACTTCAGTAAGGATTTTGATGTTGTCTCCCATAACATCCTCATAGACAAGCTGATGAGATACAGGTTAGATAAGTAGACAGTGAGGTGGACTGAAAATTGACTAACAGCCAGGTTCAGCA
>NW_009214782.1:80025-90493 GCF_000690835.1 Fulmarus glacialis
CTGTGAGCAGTGGCACAAAGTCCGGTTGGAGGCTAGTCACTAATGGTGTACCCCATGGGTCAGTTGTGGGTCCGATAATGTTTAACCTCTTCATTAATTATACGTCAATGATGGGATCAAGTGCACACTCAGTAAGCCTGCAGAAAACACAGAACTGGGAGGAGTGGCTGATACATCAGACTTGGTTGTGCTGCCATTTAAAAATACTTCCCCAGGCTGGAGAAATGGGCAAACAGGAACCTCAGGGTTCAAGGAAAACGCCAAATCCTGGAGGAATAAACCCAGGCACCAGTATATGCCAGTGGCCAATCAGCTGGAAAGCAGCTCTGCAGAGAAGGACTGGGTGTCCTGGTGGACAACAAGTTGAACATGAGCCAGCAATGTCTGCTTGCGGCAAAGGCAGACAATAGCATACTGAGCTGCATGAGGAAGAGCATTGCTAACAGGTCGAGGGAGGTGACCCTTCCCCTCTGCTCTGTTCTATGGAGGCCACACTTGAAATGCTGGGTCTGATTCTGGGCTCCCCAGTACAAGAGAGACATGGACATACTGGAAAGAGTCCAGCAAAGGGCCAGGTGACTAAGGGACTGGAGCACGTCTGATAAAAGCAAAGTCTGAGAGAGCTGGGACTGTTCAGCCTCGAGAAGAGAAGGCTCTGAGGGATCTTGTCAATGTATATCCATACCTGGGGGACCAAAGAGGACAAAGCCAGGCTCTTCTCTGTGGTGCCCAGTGACAGGACAAGAGGCAATGGGAACAAAGCACGGAAGGCTCCATTTGAACATCAGGAAACACTTTTCTACTGTGAGCATGACCAAGCACTGGAACAGATTGCCCAGGGAGGTTGTGGAGTCTCCATCTGTGGAGACAGTCAAAACATGACCAGTCCTGGACAACCTGCTGTGGCTCACACTGCTTGAGCAGGGGGGCTGGACTAGATAACCTCCAGAGGTACCTGCCAACCTCGCCTGTTGTGCGATTCTATGATTCAGTAATGCTGGTTATCAAAGGAAAAAGCCATTACAGAAAAGTTGGAGCTCTTTGTGCACATTTTCTTAATGTTCCACACAGCTCTGTGAAACCTGCAAGAGCTTTTGATAACACGGTGTTAAGGTATTAATAAAAGAAACCCCAGGGCTACATTTTAACTTCAGATATCAGTCTTGACCTGATCGGTCCCTAAGCTGATGAGTAGCCCAAGGAATCCCTGTGAATGACAGACAAGCCTTGCACTGAGGTTTCCTATCCTCCTTGACGGTCCCTGAATTCAGAGACTGAAGGCAATTGTATCAGAAAAACACTCACTCTGCCCAGCACCGCCTTGGCTACACCAGACCTCCACACTGGGTCCTAATATCTGCTCTGATTTCCCACCTCTCCCCTTGGCAACCAAGGGGGAAAACAGTCAACACTTTTCATTGGAGGTGTGTACCTCCAAACTGTGGGAATCCAGCAGAAGGAAATAAAAGCATCTCCTCCCACTTAGGGCATGGGCTGAGCTGTAGATAGAGCCACAGTCTGTCCTCAGAGTGCTAACATTATTTTGTGGGTCAAACCAGATACATACTGTACTCTACCCCGTAATTTTGGAAGGCCTATTGTCAGCAAACACTTGCCAGACTATTCTATGCAGCATCTTTGCCCAAGTATTTATTTATCTTGCATATTTTAATTAAATCGTTTCACTTTCATGTCAGTACTAATTCTGAAAGAGGACTCAACCAGTATTTGTTTATAAAAAGCTTGTTGTAAGCCAGGCATTCATTAAGCTTTGCCTGATAATCTACACTGTTCATTATCGCAGGGCAATTGCTATTGCTGTATCATTAAGCTTTAAATACTTTGCTCTCTTTATCTTCGTTAGTGATACATGCTTTAAATTATCACAAACGTGCTGCATTTTTCCCCTCAGCTGACACAAATGCCGTTTCAGAGGCTTTCTGGGATAGTAAGTATCCCAGAAAAAAGCCTCTCTGAAGATCATTTCTTTCTTTCGAAAGCCTTTTCTCCACATACTCGTTAGCTGAGTGAACTCAAATATAAACCACAGCTATTCTCCGATCGGAAGCCACAAATCCCTGCTGTCAATAAGAATCATATACTTTCTTAACAAACCATTTACATTTATTGATTTAAGGAATTCTCTTTATTTTGAAAACAGTCTCCCTAACATATGTCAGGAATCATTTTGGAAAAGAAATGGAACAAATTGATTCTTTCCTCCTCCACACAGTATATCCATATTTAGAAAAAGACAGGCTTCATAATATCTTTTCCAAGTGGGAAGTCCTCAACAAAATGAAAAATAAATGTGCTTTAAAGATACTATTGAACTGTGATTTTTCTTGGAAAGCTTCTATGTTTCTTTTATTCTACTGGAACAGGAGTGAGTTTATCTGAATGACACAGATAGGTGTAAAAATCGTTTAGGAGGCTGCTCTGGCATCAAAGTTCAAACAAGCAACGAGTGATTCAGACTGGCTGCCATCCATGGCTGCCAGACCTTGGATCCTGACATAGCCAGTGCACAAAGAGTCAGGATACCTGAAGTTATGCTTCCGCCTGAATATAGCCCCTGTTTCTCTCCTTGGTCATACAATACCACTCCAGGTAGGGTTCCCCACACAAAGTAACTGCATCGCATATCAACACTGTGTACACATTTATCTTAGCAGAGAGAATTATAGCAATTTCCATAAAAACACATAGGTGAAAAGGAAGGGGAAGCAACATAATTCAAAGTTTGGCTTCTTAGACTCATCATATATTTCACATTCAGCAATCTTTAGGTAAAACCAGGAACGCCCACTGGCTTAGATACCTAGGAATGCCTTATCATACCTTATCTGTTCTCAGCATACCATGTTTCACCTTTTCATATCTCAGCATGCACCTTTTCTACCTCAACACGCTGCCCATTGTAACCTTCCCTCTGCTGCACTGTTTTTCTTTGGGCATCTTTTACCATGAGTAGAGACTTGGAAGCAGAAATATACACAGTTTGATGAGGGCACAACAATTATTGGCTAATAGGATCCAGCCAGACGGATCAGTAATATATTCACCAACCCTCCCACATGTACCAGGTGAGTCTCTGCAAGCCAGCCGGCAGCATGGGGAAGCATCAGCCCCCATTGCCCTGCAGAACAGGCAGATCCTGTCATCTTCCACCTCTCTACATTTCCTCTCAGGGTTTTAGACCTTTTCATGTCAGTATTCTTCTGTTAAGTCCTTGAGTTACAATTACCAGCACAACAATTTAACTTCTTTTTTTTATTATTTTTCCTATCTTGAGTGGCTTTAGTTTATATACTTTTTTCACAGCTCAACAACAATTTTTCTCAGTAAAGCTGAGCCAAGGTCACACAGCTGTGCTTCACAAAGCTGAGCCCTGGAGCACAAACAGCTGAACCTGTGGGCTGTGGGCTACACCACAGGGCTACAGGCTTATACTTTTCCTTGCTTGCTTACTGAACCAAATCCATAGCTAGAGCAAGCTGGAGATGTTTTGTTCCATACAGACATCAACACAGCCTCCACACAGACCAAGAGCTGATTATCCAAGAAAAAAACCAAGCAAATCAACAAAACAAAACAAGGAAAGAAGGGCACCGTTCAGAAAATTTAGCCTAATAGGCATCACAGAGTTATACTGGAAGGCTCATAAAAATAGACAGATACACAATCAATGGTATGACTCAGTAATTGCTTTATGCATGTGAACAATGTTTTCAAAAGTCCAAAACAATGTCTGCAGCAGAGATGTTAGCAAGATGCAATGCTAAATTCCTCATATTCATTAAAGAATGTCATAGTGCTGGGTAATGAATTATTCTTGACACTGCTAGAGTCTTCTGTTGTCTGAAACCTTTTATCTTTGGCAGTCTAAAGTAAATGCCAGGTTGGAAACGTGTGCCTCTCAAATGTATTCTGGCATCATCTCGCAGGACAGAAATCGGTAGCTTGTTGACAATTTTCTTAGAGCATTTCATACTGGACTAACTCTCAATACTCCATTTAGTCAAATTTCCTGCATCCAACAGCGACCTAAAGCTGAAAGTTGACAAACAAACATAAGGCTGATTTTGTTCCCAGATGACACGATCCCTACCCTAAAGAGGGTAGGGATTTTGATTGATTTTGTAGTAAAGGATAGGGTAAATAGGTGCAGCAGCCTGGCATTTACAATATCAGAGGTTCTCAAACTGCAGTCTGTGTACAATTGGCCACGTGGCTTTGTCCCTTCTGTCTTATTTTCCCAGCCGCTCAAGCACTTTAAGGGACAGCTAAAAATAAACCTTCTAGCACTCAACAAAAAGCATGTTTTCCTAAAATTGCTTTTTCACTTGTAAAACAATTACTTGCAAGCTGAATTTGCAACAGGAAGTTCTAAGATTCGAAGTGGGAAAGGAGCGGTCTCTGGCTCTATGAGTGAAACATATGGCTCACAAGACAATCTTTGCGTGATTTCATTTACCTTTGATAGCTGCTCTGAGTATGTTTCTTACCAGCTTCCTGTGAATAAAGCTGCAAAAAATTCTGTGCTTTACCATGTTGTCTCACATGGGTACCTATACTCTGCCGCAGTGCACACTACTCCAGTCAGTTTTACTATCCATCTGCATAGCCTTTTAACAGCAAGATCACAAAAAATGGATGCAAGATTCGTGATGATGAGGTGCCAGATGCACATTCTCTTATTGTTTGCTGCTGCTTCATGTGACAAGCTCATTTATATGAAATCCTAGTCTACCTCCCTTACTCCCAGTGAGTAGGGGAGTAGTTATTCCATTGATTCCATGGGACTAATGAATGCAAACATTTGCCTGAGAATATGTACAACTCAGTGTGAGTTAGTGGCAGGATCTGGCATGAGGAAGAAGTCAGCTGCGACTAGGGAAGGCTAGAAAACATGATGCCAATAATACATACAGAAGGGAAAAAGCAGACTTAATGGCAGGATCCTGAGAGAAACATTTCCTCTTCCTATATCCACCCACAAGCAAAGGATGCTAATTAATTTCATGGGTCTAATGCGGTAAGGGAAGTCTCCTGGAATGGTTTTCACTTAAACAGTTTTAGCTGGGATAGGTGGACATTTGTTTCACTGCTTGATTTTCAGTTACCATTTATTCTGTTTTAGTCACCAAAAGCATGTTCATGCCATTGTTAACTGGTTGTTTTAAGAAATTCTGCATGACTATATGTAGCATTCAGTGAAAAAGTGCTTTGAGCACATTACTATAACTGACTCTTCATTCCTTAGCAAGATAATTACGTAAAGATGCTTCACCATTCAGGAAACCAGCTATGAGTTAACTCTCCCTCTTAAAGAAAATGCTTTATTCTCATGTGGATTCTTCTCTAAGATTTTATTTTGTTATTTATTTAATTCTTATGTTGCTCTTTCTCTATTCCTGTACATGCAAAGTGTTAACAACATAAATACACCTAAATGCCTACATACCTATCTACGTACACATTAGGGAACTGTTAATATTTTTGCTTCATTTGTGTTTTATAAGGTTTTCACGGAAAATGCTATGATAACTTTCTCACTTGCAATTTTTCAATCAGGAGTGAAATCCTTATTGTGTGTTTCTCAGCTCAGTATGAAAAGGGATTTAATGGTGTCTAAAGGTGATGTGTGCACACCACTGTCCTATGGCCCAATCAATGATGCCAGTGGGAAAACTTCCTTCTATTTATTTTGGTGGGCTTTAAATTAGGTCTCTACAAAAAAAAACCAACAAAACCCAGCAACTGTGACTTATGAATATTTTTAGTAGTAGAGTGGTCTTTGTAATTCAAGGCCTTGCACTGTATATAAGTTACGTTCAACTGCAGGTGTCAAAATTTAGTCAGTTAAATATATACCTGAACACCCCTATGGTCTCAGTTGCCTCCATTAAGTTCAATATAAGATGTAGCTAGTGAGCACTTAGAGAGCGGAGATGCTTAGTTTGGATGTAAAACAAATGTGTGCTTTGTCCCCTACATCTTTTCAACCAATGCAGATTAAGATGAAGTTGAAAGTAGATGTTGTGATCATGTCACTTACCACTTAGATATGATAAGTCATGATCACGTCTATATTAAATTTGGGTGCCCTGGAGCCCAGTGTAGAATTGTGATGGCTGCCAATTAGCTGCCTCTTGAATCTCACTTCATCCTGACATGTGCAAATACAGAAGATCCTGCACTGCTGTCTGCTTCATGATAAGGGCGACAAGCTCATGCCGCCCGGACTTGGATGTCATGGACACCCTTGTGACAATCTTATCACTGGGAAGAAACCTTAGGAAATTTGAGGAGTGAAAATAATAAGATTTCTTTCTCTCTCTAAAATATTTTATAATTAATTCTGTAACAAAATAATTTTAAAGCTATATGAACCTGAAACCAGAACACACATAAACACGTGCCAAGCCAATAAACCTGTAGTCACACAGAAGAAAGCCCAGTGTGCCAGCAGAAGGAAGAGTAAACACGTACAGCTGACAACTAAGTACAATTGTTTCTGTAACACTTTCTATTTTCAAGGTTTTTATAATTTTTACTGAACTATCCTTCTTGGCGCTGCAAGGTGTTAATGGCTGCTAACAGGCCTGTCTTTGAACTACAGACAATCAGAGACATAATTAAAGCTGTTGAGAGTGCTAGCCACTTAGGCTAAGTGGAAGAAACCACTGAACTCCTTCATGTACTAAAAGTGCTGAAACAGTAGAAGTGACTGTTTCAACCGGCCAGACAGAAACCTGGGAGTGAACTAACTCAGGGAAAATGGGATGGCTTTCCTTTTTCCCTTGTTTGTAAATCCAAAGGCTGGCCAGCTTCTTCCCTCAAGATTTGGGCAGCAGAGCCAGGAAGAGAATGTCAGGAGACACTGAGATAAACATCTCGAAGCACAGCCATGAAAGAAGGCAGAAGATGAACTTCTGGGAGAATAGGACTCTCCATGAAACGTGTGGGCAGAAAACCCCGTCTCCCATCACCTTGAAAAGAGTTGGAGGTTGAACTTGAAAAAAAGGCATTAAGTCTTCTGATAAATCCCTTTTCTAACACACCACAACAGGAAGATTGCTGGAGAGTCTGTGCCTACATTTATTCTGATAAATGAGAGAGGCGGGGCGGAACAAGCTCAAACACTGGACTGCTGTAGTCTCTACTGTTTAATTCCTGGCTCATTCTTTGCCTCTGTTTTGATTTGCCCAAAAGTCCCATCTCTGGGACTAGTTTGCCCTAGGGCCCTAAGCTCGGTGGATGTAAGCCAAGCGGTACCACTTGGCCTTGGAACAAGGATTCACTCACTAAGCTTCCTTTGCTTAACAAAAGAAGGCAGAGGCCAGAGTGTCAACATAATCAAGGAGCGCATAACGAAGAAAAGTCCAGAGTAGAAAACAGTCAAGGAATTTTCTGTATCTGCATTGCAGCGTGAAGGAATCTGAGGCAGTTCCCATTTCATACTTCTTGTTTATCAGAAGATCTGTCTCAGACTGAGCAATTTGCTGATTGTATTAGCAAAAGAGGTTATGAAGCAAATGGATCAATTGAATAGTCACATATCATCAGTTCTAAAGGAATTTAAGGTTGAAATAGCAGAATAACTCACCACTGTATGTCAATTCTCATTTAAAGCTGCCTTGTTATCAGAAGTTTTGGAAGGTGGCTAATGTGGCATCAATCTTAAGAAGTTACAGGGAAAACTGGGAAACTACAGACCAATAGATCTAGCATACGCACTGAATGAATGAGTAACTATGATAAAGATGGCTTATGGATAAATATCACATGCTGAAAACCAGCAGAGTCTCTCTCTCAAAGAGAAAGCACTTGTCATGACCATAAAAGCTACAGAAATTCTCTGAGGGGGGTCCTAAAGCAAGTAAACAATAGCTTACTGTGATTCCCAAAAGACATTTAAAGAGGTCCTTTGCCAAAGGCTGTTAAGGAGCCTAAGTTGTCATAGCGTAGCAGGGAAGGTCCTCATGTGTATAAACAACTGGCAAAAAGGTGGAAAACAGTGTGGGAGTAAATGGTCAGCTTTCCCAGTAAGGTGAAATCATGAGCTGTGTCCTACAGGAATTTGCACAGGTGCTTGGGCTGTTTAAAATATTCATAAGCAATGTGGAAAAAGGGACGAAAGAACCAAGATCACTCACAATATTAGTTATTCTAGATTGACTGTGCCCATGAATAGGCATTGTTTTGGAGAGTACTTGTTGTACTAGTTGGCAGGGACCAAAAGCATATCAGAAGACATGCTAGCAATTAAGCAGTAGCTTAACTCAGGGCTTTCATGGTCTTAGGCCCTGGCACATGATTGCCCATTTTGTCATTTGCCAGCATGGTGCTCCCTGACACTCTCCCAGATAATGCCTTGGTACAGTTTGGGAGGGAAAGCAATAGACCAGGGATGCTTTCTAGTCTAAACCAACAAACATATGCTCTGAAGACAGTAAGGAGAAGGTCACCCTCTCTTTTTTTTTTTTTTTTGAAAAAGAGCTTAGTCCTATTTTAGTCCTATTTTCACAAGGAATGCTACTTGCCTTCAGGGAGAAGCTATCAAATTTGATCTATTATATTTTCCAGCACAAATGCTAATCCCAGTGGCACAGTGCTTGAAAGCATTTTGTGGCCCTGATTCATTTACTAGGATAAATCCAGAAGGACTAAGTGACTAGGCAAGGAAATAGTGAAATTCAATATAGGCAAATTTAAAGGGAGGATCATGGGAGGGGGAAAAGGTCCTAACTTTATGTACTGAAGAATGAGCTCTGAGCTGACTAATAATTGCAGAGTTATGAGATCCTGGTCTTACAGACCCAGGACAAACTCACCTTAGTGTTCAGTAGTAGTTGGGGGGAAGGAAAAAAAAGTGAAATTTAGGAATTATTAGAAAGGCTCATGGCAGCGTGAAAAGCACATTTAAAGTTATGGAACAGCTTCTGTACGGGGCTGGAAAAGAGAGTATGATATGACATAGGTCTGTAAAACCACAAGTGGTACAGGAGGATGTATAGGATAGGTAGAGCTAGCTCTTCTAGTACCAAATCTACAGGTCATCAGATGAAACTAGCAGTTGGTAACTTCAAAACAAATGAAACAAAGTGATTCTACACACACTGTGATTTTGAACTGCCAAAACCCTTGCTCCACAGCCCTCACTGTAGACGGCTTCAGGGAGCAGCTGGGCAACTCCACAGAAGAGAAATCTCTAAAGTAAATCTTGGCTCTGAGCCACAAATTACTGGTCCGTAGGAGAGTACACACGGAAGTATCAAATACACTTGTTCTGCTCTTAATCTCTTTTGCAGGTCTCTGGTTTTGGCCACCATCAGAGACTGTGGCAGATGGACCTCTGGTCCGGCTTGGAACTACCGTCACTACGTTCTTGTGCTCCAACTGCTTTTTCCTACTGTGTTCAGAGGTACAGGATTTTCCCCAGACTCTTTTCAAATAAATAGGATTGTGTTTGTATAAACACCGAAGACTGATGTTTACAATTGATTTCAGAGCATCCTGACAAAGCTTAAAATACTGACTAACGCCTTGGAGCCAAGGAATTGTACACACTTACCTTACACATAAACACAGATATACATATGTATGCACAAATGAACACACACTGTAAGCCGTGTATCTTTGCTACTATGCAGGTCAGCTAACAAAAGAACCTAATACTTGCATAGATTTTCCATCAATAGGTTTCAAAACACTTTACGGGTTTAAGTATCCCATGAACCTTTTTACAAATATCAAAGCAGGGGTGTTTAGCTAAAGGGACTGCATTTTTATCAGAGGTAAGGCTTGAAGCCAGAGCGCCTGCCAGTGTGGCAATCTGATGGTTGGACAATTTTTGTCAACTGAATGTGTGTGAAGTGAATTTGAAATTCAGACCCTGGCAAGAGTTTGAAGTCATGTAACTGTCACCACTTCCAGTAAAACCTGAGCTGCTCACATTCGGCTGCCAGACCCTTTGAAGCAGCCGCTGCCAGACAACCAGCTATCTGAGACACCTTTCCATGCAAACACTGGATCAGAGATTTCTAAAACAACAGGATTATTCCTGAGTCTCAGCAACTTCAAGGTAAGAAACATGGAACAAAACGTCTATCACATTAGAAATAAAACAGCTCCAGATAACAAGTATGGCAAAAGAAGCTAACACCTTGCATTAGATTCAGCTCCGATTTAATGTTTCTTACGTGTGCTGTAATGGTGTCTGTCTGAGGGCAGAGAGTTTGCTTGCTTGTTTATTTACAGTAAACAGGATAACTTTCAGTTCAAAGCTTTTTTTCTAAAGATGTTTTTGCTGCTTCTCATGCATTGTAGATATGAGAAGAACTCACTGAGAAAAAAAAAGGGAGTTCAGACCATGCCATTTACAGCCAGTAGCTGATAGGTATCACAGCTCAGCATTATAAATGTATCATCAACAGACCTCCATGCTTAAGTACGTGGAAGA
>NW_009214782.1:90513-106545 GCF_000690835.1 Fulmarus glacialis
AACACAATTTCAGGATGACAAAAAGACCTGTGACAAATAACTTTGTGCTCTTCTAATGTAGAGTCACTGGGACTAATAGCCTTTAAAACCTTTCATTTCTCTTACATTTGATAGGGGTGCCCTAAGGGGTTGGTATTAGGTTAAACCATAGAGTGACACTGACTCATTTGAGGTCTCTTAATGCCTGTCTAGGAACTGCTAGATCTGGAGCACCTGCTGCTAAGGCTTAATGTGCTTTGCATTAGCACATCATGTCAGGAGAACCTGACACTGGCAGATAAATGGATGTTTTACAGTGCAATGTTCCCTTCTGCTTCTTAACTAATCAGCAATAGCAAGAAAGGCAATAGAGGGGATTTGACGAGGTTTAACCACGATTCTATTTTGAAACAAAAAAGTATAACTTGAAACCTCACTGGCATTTTTTTACAATAATTTCTAAGCCTCCTAGCCTATGGAAAACAAAACAAGGCAGTTCATAACAAATAAACTGTAATGATGATAGAGCAGCTGGCATGTGAAGATTACAGAACACTCCACAACTTCACAAACATTACTGACAATATTTTGTTGAAGTGGGAGTCATCTTTAGTTTAGACATAAGGAAACTGAGGCATAGAGAAACTGGAATCATGTTTTGAAAGGAGCCTTTCAGTGCTAAAGTGCATACAATCACACACAATTGTGGTGGGTAAATTGCTTACTAAAGGTAAAATTGTCACTTGTCCACTTTCCCTGTTCTCAACTGAGTGAAAAATAGAAGGTTTTCCCTCCAGCTTTTCTTTCCTCTGCTGGCTATGTGCATTGCTGATTGCAGTCTAGAGAGACTGATGTCCTAGAAGTGCATAAAGGGAAAGGATACAAAATAGTGCAAGTGTCACCTTCAGGGCACTGTAGCATCACTGCCAAGCTGGGCAGCCCGGGCACTGGCTGGCAGTACAAAACTATGATTTGTTCAGAAGGCCATTTATGGGTTGGATAGGGCTTTTAGGCTGTGTCCATTCTGGGGAAGTCGCAGTGTTAAAATCTAGCAATGAGACTTGCATGAGGTAACGCAGAGTTTCTTGGTACAGAGTTCAAATATTCTGCGTGTCACTTCTCCACTTTATCCTGTACAATGACTTTCCATCCTTTGCCCTAGTCTAACAGAGGAAATAACGAGCCTCAACAGAATGCGTAGCTTTAACGAGAAGTGATTTTACTATGAGGAGCACCATAGCTTTATCTACATTCAAAGACATACCAACGTCAAACATGACAAATAAGGTTACTGAGGTGGTATTACATAAAAGTCAGAAAATGATGCTCTCATGGAGCTTTAATGTGATTCCTTTCTGTGTTGTAATTAGGATACAGCATTTACAAATGTACTACACAACGGCTTTGCTAGTATTTTGTAGCAAGAGTTCTTGAGTGTACTTACACAGGCAATCTAAGACTATTTTCTAACTTTCAGGTATTTAACATTGCATTAAAGCCGTATGCAAAATCTACATTAAAATATCAACCAGCCAATGTATATGCTTTTCTGGCATTCTTTAAAGACAAAGGTAAAGAGTAAGCTTGATAATGCACAACTTCATCAACCCACATATATATACAGCATGGTTTAACCTCTGGGCTTGCAAGCACGGCAGCACAGACTGTTTTCATTTTAACCAACTAGATGGCAGCTACAGAACTGTGTTATCCCAAAAGGGTGATGGAGAGATGGTTCACGCACTGAATGAAAGAAGTAGTCATGGGGAAGAAGTCAGTCTGGCTCTTTCTCTCTTCTTTTGTGTTCCACAGACCTAAAGAGCTTGGCTATTATGGGAACAGTGTGCTTTACCTTTCCTCTGCAACAGAAGTACTTTTCTAAGTTCATGAGCTTGGACCAAAGGGTACCTGCAAGAAAAAAAGCTGAGAGGAATTTCATGCAACAGATAAAAGATATTTCTGTTGCCCTAAAGCATTCCTCCTGCAAAATATCAAAAGTTGGTTGCAAACAAGGGAAAGTTCTCAAGGAATTTTTCAATAAACTTATATAATAGAAAGTATTGGACAGGTTAATTGCAGTCAAAACTACCAGTTTTCTCTATAGGATAAGGCGTTTAGGATACTCCTTCTTACAGAGTCTCAACTCTTCTTCAATGAAGGAAAAAATATCCCTACCCAACTGAGTGGGGGAGATTTAATTTAGTAGTGGTACGTATTGGTACTAGCTATGCTTCATGTGTCTCCTCACCAGTTATGAATGATTTCAGAGAATTCAGAAAGCTGCTGAAGTATGAAAATACCCAAATGAGCTTTTTGGAGATTGCTCCTGTCCCAGAAATGAACACATGAATCAGGAGTTTTTAAGAATAAACTGCCAATTAGAGAGGTGTAAGAGGGAGAAAGGATTTTAGTTTGGTGGACTGTAGAGCCATTTTCTAACTGAAGAGTTATGTGGTTTGCACTGCCTCCAGCTCATTAAAGGGGAAATCAATTTTACAGGGGACAAGCTGACTAGACTAGTAATAATGGCATTAAACTTACAACAAAAGGGGAGATTAAAAAGGGGCAGCAAATAAACATTCATTTAGCACAGTCAAGTTGTCAAGAACAAAATTAATCAAGACACTGAAAGACAGAAGGAAAAGAAATTTTTTAATTGCCTATTCATGAGTGGCAGGAGCTTGTGTAGTAAACAGGAAGAGTAGGAACTACTCGGACTATGAGAACGAATTTGACCTGCTTGATATTACTGGAACTTGAAGGAAGATTTCTGTGATAGGAATGTTAAACTCACTTGCTATAAGCAATTTAGGAAAAACACAGTGGCAAGAGAAGAGGAGAAGAGGTAGTATGTGGCAATAACCAATTTCAACCCACTGACAACTATGTAGTAAATGCTTTCAGTGTTTACAGATCAATCTCCCAACACAGAGAGTGTGACAAGGGCAATTAAATGCAGGCAGCTACGTACCATCAAACTACCCTACGGAGCAGGATGACCGGTCCCTTAAACCCCTACTTACAATGTCTATGGAGAGGAAGAAGAGAAAAGAGTCTCTACTGTAGGAGCACTAAAAAAAACTTTTTCACTGGTGAATATCAGGTTGAAAGACGTAGCTTTACAGGTTTGACATTTCCAGTAATAAAATACCTTTGAAATTCTGAACAATGATTGATAAAAATTTCCTAAATCAAAAAGTTTTGTGTCTCTCCTTAGAGAATTTTGTACTAGATGTCACCCTGACAGCGAAATCAAAATTTATTCCAGGACTAAAAGTTAGTCATTCCTTAAATGAAAGTGAGAACTTGATTACATTCATTACATGCAAATAGACTGTAACACAACCAGTAATTCTTACACCTGCCACTTTAGGATGGACACTTTCAAACAGATAAATACAAGTTTGTGCCTAATCAGTAATAGGAAGAATTTAAAAGGAGAAAAATACGTAAACAATAATAAAGATATTTAAAAGCATTTTAGAGATGATCAAAGAACTGCAATCAGGACAAAGTCTATTCTACACCAGTCTAGGATTAAAAGAAAAATAAAGGCAATGTGAAATTTCAGATATAAACAGGTTGTGTAGGGAGACAAGGGAGAAACTGAATAGATTAGATCACTTGAATTTAGGATACAAATGGAAATAACAGAAAATTGCTACTGAAGACAGAAGGATACAAGAGGAATTCTATGGCTATCTGAGTTTAGTACACTGAAAACAACATTAAATACATCTGGAGCAAAAGCAACCTTACAGTGGTGTTTGTCCATTGTTAAATGGAAAGGACGCTGTTGTCAAAAATAATGCAGAAGAGACTGCAATGCTGAACAAATATTTCAGCTCTGGAACTGGGGAAAAGCCAGATGTAGTCATATGATACGAAGACAGTGATGAAACATTATACTTAAAAAAACAAAGACAGTATATGCCAAATAACAGCTATTAAGGCTAAGTGTCTTTATTAAAAAATGTATTTAGGAATGTTAGAAGAAAAGCCTAATAAGCTCTATTAGACCATTTATTATTATTTGTAATAAATCTTGGATTGCTGAGATAGATCCTGTGCATTGGATGGAAGTAAGAGTTATGTCAGTACTTTGCTTTCAAAGTAAATGGAGTAGTCTAGGTAAATATAAGCCTGTCTGCCTGACATCAATCTTGGGAAAAATAATGGAACATCAGATAGGGAAATTGATTAGTAAAGAATAGAGGGTAGCATATTTAATGTCATCTAACATGGTTTATGAACAAAAGAGTTTGTCAAATTAACGAGATATCCATTTTTTATAACAGAGGTACGAGGTTAGTCACAAGTTGCTAGATTTCAGTAGAGAATTTGATTTGGTTCTACATACCATTGGGATTAAGAAATTACACAACACAAAATCAGGATACCAGACATTAAATGAATTAAAAATTAGCTAATAGACAAGTCTCAAATGTAATTTTAAACTGGGAACTATTAAGAGTATGTGTATTTTATTTGATGTTTTTCCAAGGTTAAGTTCCAGATTCCGTGCTAGCTAAAATTTTTTGACCACAACCAAAAAAAAAATTAAATCAAAACCGATCAATTGTGCACATGAAAAATGCTGAGGAACTAATAAATAGTAAAGGGAAATATCACTCAAGCAAATCCATTCTGAACTGCTTGATAAACTTGGCAAGGATATTTTTATCTGGCAATGAACAAGGCAGGCTCTACTAAAGGCATGTGAGACTATTCCTGAAAGCAGTTGCTGTGCATAAGACTAGGTTTGTAGTCAGCTGACTTTGGAATATCTGTAGAGCAATGGCTAAAAGTGTATTTACTTCTTGTCTGAAAAGGAAGCTGCTGGAGGTGGACTGTATTTAAGATATAAAAAAGCTGAAATTCCAGTTCACAAAACAGTTAAATTTAAATCCTTGTTCTTCTTCTGCTGCTGGTCATGTAGCCCAGACCTCCCAGTATAATTCTTGGGGGAGGGAAGAGAGAAAAATGTTGCATCTACAGTTAGATGGTCAATTTCTTTCAGTTCTTGGCCCACCATCATCCAAACTGGGCACACGTTAGAACACACACTGGCTTCCCTCTGGATTTTCTGCATATAAATGTCCTCCCTATGGAAACTCAACAAAGGTCGGGGAGGGGAAGTTTGCAGGGAGGAGGAGAGAGACAGGGGAAGAGGATGTTGATGTGCAGCTGTGCAGCAACCCAACCTTTCCCACACAGCCAGTGATAGAGTGGTTAAGACCTTCATCTGTAGTGAAGTGAATTTGTCCCAGATTTATTTCAAGTTTTCCTAATTGGATTATTTATTTATTCACTGCATAATTTATGACAAATATTTAAATCTTGATTTTCCGTACCTCCAGTGATTCTGTATACATAGTGCTTTGTTGCTATTTATCTTTGCATTTTGACTGGCTCAAGAAAGAGAGTTGCATGAGGAGGAACTGCCCCAGAGAAAGAAAATACATAATATTACACTGTCAGGTTGATTAACAAAAGGTACATTTATCACCTGGGGTTTTGCAGTTCTCTAGCATGTGTAAAATTGAAGGTTCAGCATGTCAGAATGCTTCTATCATCAAGCTAACTTGATTCTTCAGTGTGGGTGTGGGTGTATTTACATTTCTTTAATCCTCCCAAAAGACATATTTCCTTAACAGAATTATGTCACTGTGCACAAGAAATGCAGGTAATTTGTGGGTCACTAATGGAACAGTCCGCAGAACCGCCTCGGTGTATAGCACTATGAATCCTTTTATTATTCCTATTAACCATCCATTAGTGATGCACTAGATCATGTTGAATTACAGAGAACTCAGTCACTATTTTCAAGAGTATGTCTCTCCCACAAAAAAAAATCAGTGTATTGCTTCTCTTTATATTTCTCATCTGCCCTCCCTTCTCTGTGGCAAAAAGCTCTTTATATGTCTTCTGATCTTGGGCGTAGATAGCCACCATCTTGCAAACACATAGGACTGAGAAGGACATGCTGGGTCTGTACGCCCAATTTTCTACTATTGAAAACAAGACATTACATCATGCACTTGTAATATTATCAAATTTCAAATTAAAGTACTTCTGTTTTCTTTGTTTTTTCACTATAACTGCTATTGAAAACCTGTTCTTGAATATCATGTGTTAATTTTCTCTAACTTTTCTCTATCTGCCGGGCTAAATGTATTCATGGTTAGTTTATATCCATCTGTTCTTCTGCTGACACCATCTCCTGAGTTAAGTAATGCTTATAGTCTGGAGTTTTACCTTGTGATATATTTACGGACAGCAACATATCCTTCTTTCTCTTTCAGTTCAGTACAGTCAGCAGGCTAAATAAACCTAGCTCTATTCATCTCCTCCCTTAAAACAAAACCTGCACTTCTTTTAATATATTTCTAGGACTTCTGTGCCCCTGTGCCACTCTAAATGCACCTTTCTTGGAGGCGGGTAACCAGAACTGAACATTGCTTTCCAAAGGAGGTCCCGTAAGTGCACAGCATCACGGCATTAGGTCTCTCTAGTCTCTGTTTCCCTTACATATCCCAGAACTTATTTAACTTTTTTAACAAATACATCAGACCAGCAGCTCATATTTATACTGTTCAGCTATATACAAAGATTTTTCTCATCTGCTTCTACTTCTAACTTATGACACACACACCCCCGTTATTATTATTCCCTAAAATCAGGAGTTCACGCTTTGTTCTATTAAATTTAATCTCATTTCTATTGTTCGTGTTCTCAAGACATTGCAATTTTTCATTGCATAAAATCCCAGTCCTTGCTGTACTGAAAATGCCTCCCAACTTTGAGTTATCATCACATTTTGTTAGCAATCTATAACTTTATGTGACACCCACTCTTCCACAATAATTAAAGCGTTCTACTTTCTTTACAGCTAGTGTTGTTGTGTACTGAACTACAGCATACATGTCTTTCTGTAAGAAAAAGCACACCAACCAAAAAATATCCAAGTTCTTAATGACTCATATCTGGGTGAAATTCCAAGTTTCAGTACACGAGCACAACTTAACCTTGCACTAGCATATTACTGCAAGTGTAAAACACACAATATTGTCTTGTTTCCTTCCAGTTTCTGCACAAAAAATAGGTTTACAATGCTGTAAAATTGAACCTTTGAAGGTTTTCATCCTACCCATGCATTGAAGCAAAAAATAGCCTTTTCAGTATCTTTTCTCACTGAAGAATACTGACTGCTCCAGGGAATTAACCCACCTAATGCATTCAGAAACTGTACTTGCAAATTCTATGTCATGCTGTTTGCTTACATTTTGGACAATGCAAGTAAAGGAAAGATGGGGGGAGAAAGGGAAGACATTTCTACCTAGGTGTCACGTATAAGTTGCCTCTTTCTTTTCTTGCTATGAGTTCAAATATCTCCCTCTTGAGGGTTAATACTCATTATGAAATTTGTTGTGAATTTCCAAATGCATGTGACATTTGGTTTAAGTTTGTTCTTTCTGCTGATAAAGAAAGCACTTACCCTTGAAGTTAAGGATGAATAGGATTTGAAGTCCTTGTGCTATGGAACAAAACCTAAATAAAGGGATAGCTGTGGTGCAGCTTGACAGTATGATAGTGGGATTTAATTCTCATTCATCATAAGACAAAACATCTTTTAGTTATTCTTGTCTTTGACTCTACCTCTTGGACTTCCTTATAAAAGATGAAACGTACCCTCCTCTTTATACCCAGCTATACAATAGGTGTCCTAGTTTAAAAGAGAACAGACAATGAACCAAGAGAGCTGAGAGGCTGACAACAGGAAAGTCCATCACCCTGAAGGCAAAACACACTGCTTTTTTATTAAAGTATGTCATGGACATGCTAAAAGGTATTTACAGCCCTTGGTCACAGTGTTTTAAACACCTGCTGTGTCAAAATGTTTCTGAAGAGAGATGGACTACACTAACATGTGGAAAATCGATCTTCTGTTCCTCTTCCCTTTGTCTGCTCCTGTCAACCATACATTTCAGAAAGCAGTTATGCTTATGATAGTAGAATACATTTAGCATTGCGGTCTTTGTGGGCATATGTTGTGACTGACAGTCACCGATGTGGGACTTCATATGCACAGATTTAAATATCTGAGTCATGTAGTACAATTTTTGGCTGCTGTTGCCACACTTCCAGATTGTCTTAGCATAACCAAGTAAAAATCTTTTTTTTGAGAAAATGTTCATTTTCTGGAAAGGGTCTATTCAAAGACTTCATCCCTGGAAACTGTGAGGACACTTTAGCACAGAGACTAAATATGTCCCAGGCTCAAACTATCACACTTGTGTTACATCACAGGAAACATTCAAACTAGCAGCACTGCCTATGAATGAGCTATTGTCAAGGTATTGTCTAGGAATCCCATGAGATTTAAGCATTTGCTTTCCCCTAAAAGTACTGAGGGCTAGTTTTTGAAAGATTAACAAGATATTTTAATGTTGGGTATTTTTCTTTCTTTCTTCTTTTTTACTTATTATGTGTTCTAACATTTTGTGTACCTTTTAATTGTTGTTAGAGTATCCACAGCATGGAACAGCTGTCCATATCTAGGGGCAAGTTGACAGATAATATATTGGGTCAAAGGGACTACAAATACTTGTAGTTAAAAATTCCTTTTTTTAAGGTTGATGGCAGGGCTTTCTTGGCTGACTGATGAACTGTAAAGAGGAAACTGCATGGCTGATATACAGCTGCCAAGTTATCCATATGTGTTCAGCAGTTATACAAACAAAACTAAAAAATTTTTCCACAAAGTTGCACAGCATCAGATGTGTGAAGAGAGGGACACTGGCCATATTTCATATAATGTTTTTGTGAATATTGGTTTATTGCCAACTAAGAGGATCACCATGGGGAACAAAGAACAAACCCTCCTGGAATACAGCTACTCAGGCATTTTGAAATAGTGCATCAAAAAGCTGATTACTCTTTTCTTGCATGAGAACCTCTCCAACAGCACCTTTTGCAATCCAGCATGGGCATCTACATGTTATTTTTCCCATTTCCAAGGATCACAAGTGCTTTTCACTGATACAAATGTGAATAGAATATTTTGGTATGCCTTGACATGCTGTACTAATCCACAAATAAATAAGCAGGCGCAACAAATTTTCTCCTGCATCGTACCTACATTTGATGTGGCACAAATATAGCAATATGCCTGAAGAAACTTCATGCTTAAAGAGAATACATGTTTCAAATAAAAAGCATAATCTCGTTTATATTTTAGTGGGAAAGGGTATAAGCACAGGTAAAATAAACAATTAAAAAGTAGAGATGAACAAATTCACGAACAGAACAGAAATAGAAATAGAATTATAGATTTTTTTTCCACTACTAAAATTTTAATCCATAGCATATTTAGCAGTTTAGCTATTCCACTGTTTCTTGAATTAGCTTGCCATTAGATGCTTGAACTTTATACAGCTGCCTAAACTGAGGTGACTAGTGTCATCCTAGGGTATCTCACTTCACTTCCATCTGCCCCTCCAGAAGCACATGAATCTCCCGTAAGTCCTGTGCCACATCTAACTGCCCCAAGCTGACGTGTCAGATACTCTGGCATGTACGCAATCACCCTAAGTATCCACTTTAGGCAACAAAATCCCATTCTGCACCTCCATCCCACAGCTGGACATCTAAATTTAGGTACCCACAATCTCAACATGAATCCTACCTCTAGGAATTCGATTCAGTTGCACACACGTGCCATTATGTGCCATTTGGGATGTCTTAGGATACCAGAGACAAGGTACTGGCTGACATAACACTGGACTTGAGGGAGACCTGTGCCCTCCTGGAGCAGCCCCTAAGTGCCGTCTGGGACACTTAGGCATCTCAAATAGCACTCAACACGTATTTGTTGACACGCGAATCAAGCCCATTAGTGTCTCCAGGCATTTCCAATGTATCTAAGCGGTTTTCAGCAGGAAGATATTTATAAAGAACAGCAAATGAGTAAAGCTTGCAATAATACAGAAAGGGGATCATATTAGTTCAGCAACAGGCTGGCCCTTTCTAGCTTATGTTATTTACAGAGGATTTAGCTGTTTTTGTCATTCTCTGCTGTGCTACAGACCATACAAACAAAACCTTTAAAGTTCAAATGCAGAAATTTGGCCACAGCTACAAATAACAAATCGACTAGTCTTAGCAATGAAATGTTAATTGGTGTCTGAAAGATTCAGTTCACAATGAAAGAGCCCACAATGCTTAATCCTTGCCAAAATTAGGAATTTTTAGCAGATGTGAGTATCAAAAGATTGAGTATATGGGGCCGTTTCATCAGTAACATGTAATCAGAGAGTCACCAACAGCCTCGCCTGCAGAGAGGGATCTGCGTACCCAGGGCTGCCATACCTAGTTGTTGTTGTAGGTTTCTTTTTCTCTGAGGTGGGACCTAACAGCTGGATGTGGTAAAAACATAATCCTTCTTCTTCAGCTTCAGTTCTCTGTATCATGTATTCATTTCTCAAATGCCCAATCTAGAAGTGTTTACCATTACACACTACCATGAGCAGTAGGCTGGTAAGAATAGCTCTCTTGCAATTTATATTCTATAGCGATTCAATATAAAAAGCAAACCGCTGAGATTAAAATGTCAAACTGACCTGAAGTATCCACTACTTCCTGTGAGCTGAAGCTATCTAGAGAAAAAAAGGAGTGGCTAGACCAGAGTTTCTCAGCCTTCCTTCAGGAGAAGAAGGAAGCAGGATGCAAGGAAGGGAAAGCACGTGCAACCCATGTCTTTTGTGAACTCTGCCTTAAGCTGGATTCAAGTTCTGCAGAAAGCACTTGACTTGGAGAGGAGCAAGTTGCAACAATTTCAAATAAGTTAGAAAATGGAAATGCGAAGTGAAAACACTGTAACACTCTTGTTGTTGTTCATCTGAGGCCTTATACCGACTGCGCACCCCAAACACCTAATTCAAGTCATCTAAAGTTTAAAAGAAGGTCCCCATGCCCAGTAGAGTTCCCCCACGCATGTAAGTGTCTTGGGCATAGTTTTTGTGCGCGTACACATTGGCACGTTTGTTGTCACTCCATGGGTTCAGATTTTACATGAGATCAAACTCTCCGCGTATCCGACATGAAGTCTCCTGGCAGCCCGCAGTAAGGGCAGACATGTCTCAGTCTCAATACCTGGAGACAGTTTGTGTTTGGGATCTGGCGCTGCAGACCCAGATCAGCAGCCCTGGACATGGAACCCCACAGCTGGGGCTGAACCCCTTGGAAAAGGTAATGTGCTACAGAACTGAGCAATTTGTGGGTTTAATGTGTGCTCTTGTGCTCCTGCATAGGTAATGGAGGTTTATCACTCCCCACTGACTCTGTGTTGCCTCTGCAGAATAATTACTCCCCGGTACCAAGTGCAGGACTATACTAGAGACAACCAGCAGAAAACACCAAGTGTCAGGTTTCATCCATCACCCTGTGTTCACTGGATTCATAAAGCTGAGACTGCTCTGAACAGGGTTGCATTGCAGAAAGTAAAATTGTCTCCAGCTATGCAGAAGCTTGAACACTTACGAAGTGAGCGGATTGTGTGGCTGCTTCAGCCTAAACACCCTGACTACCCCACTGCATAATAACCGTGCTGGAAACCATTTTCCATCACAAACGTTTAAGTTGATACATTGCTGCTGAATCTGATGCAACAAGCAAATAATTTTATTACATTATGGATGGCTTTTAGTTTTGCTAGCATGCAGGAAAGATTTGGGGTTGGCCATATGAAAAATGGTTTAAATCTGAGGAATAAGCAGATGTTTCAGATAATTGGCAATTAAATAATTCACAATCTTGACATGTTGCCATCAGGTTTCCAAATTAAGAGGAGTCCTTTTTCCTACTCAAGCAATACTAGCCACTCTGGCAATTTCTGTTCTGGAACATTTAGTACAAAAGGATGTGCCCTTCTGCTCTTCACACATGAAAAAAAAAGTAAAGAAACTCTTCATGTCTCAGATGACCATGACTACAAGACGTGCATAAATATGCTTCGCCTTGCTACATCTATACTGCTCACCGCACTGGTTTTCAAGTGACATCGGCTCCAGCGGATGCAACGTGCTGCTGAAGGGCAAGCAAGCTAGTGAACTATTACCAGTACCTGTTTACTACCAGTGAAAATGCAAGGTAACCCAAACTTACATTTTATGGTCTATATTGTGTGAATAAATCAGAAAACAGTGAAACTCAAAGATACTTACATTACCTACATAACAGTTCATTAAGATTCTTTTCTACCTCAGTGGCAGAGCTGTGACACTTGCACCACAGCTCTATCAGATCCTCCAGACTGATATCATTTCAATCAGAACGTAAATTTCATGACTGCAGAAGGTCATCAAGTCAAATACTGTGTCAGATTTTTAAAAGGGTTGGATAATTTTATGACCATTGATAACATTTGCAGTTCTGCATGCTAAGACAAGGTAATCAAATGTCATGCTTCGGAGTGTAGGCTGATTGCCCTATAGGTCAGGAAGAATATTTTCACCAATGTACATCATCACATAAAACAAACTCGCAATAATAAACTCACAAATAAAGTTCAACAAGTGAAAACCTTCATATCAGAAAACTTCAGCTTCTCTGTTTAAGTGTTGGTTATTGTCCTGGTTCCAGCTGGGACAGAGTTAACTTTCTTCCCAGTAGCTGGGGGATGCCGTGCTTTGGGTTTGGTATGAGAGGAATGTTGATGGCCCATTGATGTTTCCGTTGTTGCCAAGTGGCACTTGCACCGGGGACTTTTCGGCTTCCCATGCTCTGCCAGGTGCACAGGAAGCTGGGGTTGGGGAGCATAGCCCGGGTGGGTGACCCAGCTGGCCAATGGGGTATTCCACACCATGTGACATCATGCTTAGTATATAATTAGGAGGCGTGGTCCAGGAAGGGGGAGCTCTGGCGTCTCGCGACGGGCTGGGCATTGGTCAGTGAGTGGTGAGCAGTTGCATTGTGCATTGCCTGCTTTGTATATTCTATTATTGTTATTGTTATTATTGTTATTATTACTGTTCTACTATGTTTTGTTTCAATTATTAAACTTTTTATCTCAACCCGCAAGTTTTCCTACTTGTGCCCTCCCAATCCTCTCCCCCATCCTACCTGGGGCGGGAGAGTGTGAGCGAGTGGCTGCGTGGTGTTTAGTTGCTGTCTGGGGTTAAATCATGACAGTTGTATTTGGGTACTACATAAAACAAAGGTGTGCGTAGGACCAAGCAGCCTCAAAAAAGCACTCAAGTGGATCCAGTATCTCTAAAAAGGATCAGGTGCGAATTTACTTCACAGTGTTTTCAGGTGTTTTGCAAGTTTCAAAGATTAAATTTCTAGCCCCCTTCTGAAATGCTTCTTAGCATAGAATCGAAGAAAATTGAGGTTGAATGGGATCTTGGGAGGTCATCCTGTTCATCTCTGTTACCCAAGGCTAGATCAATTAAGTCTATATCAGGCAGATATTTATCTAATCTCTTTTTAGACTTCCAGCAATGGACCTTCCACAGGCAAATTTTTTTCCAGAATTAGAATTTATAAGTTATTCTTAACACCTAACTTGAATCCCCCTTACTTTTCTTTGAAGCAAACTTAACTAATTGAGAGGCAGTGATTATTATAATAGAGGAAATCTTTTAGGAAAAAAAAAAAAAATATGATAAATTACATGATAAATACAACATATATGTGATACAATGTAGGTACAGAATGCTGTTAAAACTAAATATTGTGTCTGCTTTTTGTATTGACTGCAAAGTTTTTACCCTTCCTGGTCCCAGCAAGGTCACCAGGGACCTTATCACACCCAAGGTATCACACACTACCTGAAACCAGCAGTTTGTGGCTAAAGGAGTTAATTCACAGAAGCTCTATTTGCTAAGGTACATCTCCAGGTATATCATAATGACAGTAATTTATTTTATTTAGACAATCTCCACACACTTTCTGTTTCCCAACTTTGTCACAGTCATCTCCCCAAATCTACAAACTTTATCTTTAAAATCTATAAATCTGCCCCAAAAATGCATGGTTTATGATGCATCATACAGGAACCATATAAATATCTCTTTTTTAGTTAATAATAATAATATATAAAAGATTCAGCATTAAACTAGCTGGTATGGAAATTAGATTTCCACACCAAGGAAGTCTGAGGGTGCTTGCAGAGCATCACGAGAGAGAGATGTTTTGTGCATGACGATAAAAACTTGTTACTGTTTAATCTGTCAACAAGTTTAAAAGACCTTCAGAAATGAAGGTAGGTAGAAAGGGCCACCAAAGAAAATGGTTTAGATCCAGACAGAAGAGTTATGCCTACCTTTCTAAGAGCCCTGTATCTGACAGTGACTTAGACTCTGATAGGTTGTCTATCCAAAAATAAGGCTCATTGATATATGCTTTTGTTTACCTTTTAGGTTTAGTCCGCAGATTCCTGAAGGTCGCTTTAACAAAGGCAATGAAAATTAATTAATATTACTATTAGAATTTCAAAACCACAAGAAGTTAGTTTCTTTATTTCTAATTGTTTTTCCCTTAAATTTATCAGAAAAAAATCTAATTTTTGAGAATTGAAAACTTGTTGGTGAATTACTTTGCTCTACATGTCTTGTAAGGATTTTAAATTAGATGTGTCATATATGGTTTATTTTTATAAATAGAAAAGTTCTTCTTTTAAAACATTAATTTTATTTAGATTTTCTTGTAGAAGTAGATGAACCAAATGAAAAACAAGGCAAAATTATTGGCCAGATTTTTTTTATTATCATTTGCTATGTATTTTCTAAGTTATGTATTTGGTCTCTTTGCAGTGCCAAAAATGGGAAAATAAGTTTTCGAAAGTATTTTTAAAAGGTTGTAAAACTTATACCAATAAATTTATGAAACTATAAAATACCAACTGTTATTTTAAGATGAGGAATAGATAGGCAAGGCACTCAAGCATCAAAAATTCTGATGTGCAATGACTCTAGCCTCCAATTCTTTGTTTTACCTAGTTCTACTCTTTAAAATTAATCTATTAGCCCCAGTTCATGCAGAAGGGCAGGAGGGGCTGTTATCCTGCTCTAAACCTGCCTGACAAAAACTGAAAGGCTTGAGTAAATAGTGAAGGGCCTGTCAAAACAGCATTGCATAGCACAATATGGGGAGAGCAGAATGGTGTAGTCCTGCTAACAGAAGCAGTAGTCACAGTAACATTAAGGCAGGGGTTTTAGCTTGGGTCTAGCAATGTGTCAGCATGTTTGCACAGGTTTCGATGCCTGGGCACCCAGCTTCAGCTCACTTGATGCAGCAAACAAGTACCTCTGCTACCTACTTTTTTTAACAAGATAATCCACAGATTTTGAATGCACAGAACCAGGTTCTTCACCGTTCTTTGAGAACAAGAGACTGGCATACAGTTTATGCTCAGTCATTTCAAAATTAAAAGAATAAAGAATGCTCTTTTATGTTTTCTTCTAAATTGAAGACATTACATTTACATAAAAGGGTTGAAAACCTGCCTGGAAAGTATCTTAATCCTTATCATTTGGTTGCCTTTATTTTATCCCTTTGGAGGTTAAGCCAGATTATTTGTCAATTATTTCATTTGGAAGTATCTGGGAAGCTCAGGATATATATAATGGAACATATTGACAGTGAAATGTTCCTGGCCATCAAGCTGAGGACATTCAAAAATACTTTTTGTGTGTGAGTGTTGACAGTTAGCTGTGGTACTAGAAGATCAGACAGCCAAATTAGAGCAACTGGTTGATTATCTTGCGAAGATCAATGAATATGACAGAATAATAGATGACATGCGGTTAGTATCAAGTGCAAAGGGAGTGATGACATCAGGAAAGGTGTACAAGCTGTGAATGTGCAGCAAAAAAATTACTTCTGAGGCACAACGTAAAAAAAGTAAGGCAGCAGAAAAGGCACCAAGTAAATGCCTGGAAAAGAAACAACGGTAAGGGGAGTACTCAGAAGAGGAGAGTGGAATAATAGTCTTTGAGAATTGATGCACTGAATATCAGTAAGCCTGAGAAAGGCTGGGGGGGGGAGGGG
>NW_009214782.1:106576-119132 GCF_000690835.1 Fulmarus glacialis
GGGCTTGTGACTTAACATGTAGGAAGTTATTGAACATAAAAACAGAGATGTATTGATAATAGAAGGATCAATGGAGCACTTTATAGATAGCCATTTCTGCCAGATGAGCTGAGATAAAGGAGAAGAATCAGTCCACAAAAGCTGAAAATATTACTAAAAATTTTGTGGTAGGTTAGAAGATTAGGAATCATCTGATATGTCTATTCTGCATGTTCTGCTGCTGATATAAGGAAAAAAGGTACCACGACCAAGAGAGATTAGAAATGTTTCCTAGACATAGAAATATTGGTGTGGCTTTTACTTGATGGGATGTGACCAAAGAACACCGTAATGTTTACAACTGTGGTTAGAGCACCGAAATTATTTGGTGGCTGGACTCCAGATGTCATTTGTTATTCACTGTACCTGCCAGGATGCAGAGAGGGGTTTAGATGAGCAAGCAGATGAAAGGAGTAACACCAGGACCTCAAAGACATTAGTTTGACAGTGTGCCATCCAGCCGATTCTGTGAAGCTGCAGAGAGTCCATGGGTGGGATTCATCTCACATAGTTGAGTGCTGTCGATGTCAGGCGTTTCCAGAGGATGAATCATCTGACCTTCCCACGTCCTGCTGTGAGGACGAGGTCAGTAGCTCTCTGGAAGTGGGTATCTCCCTGCATTGACTAGAAAGAGAGCCTCAAGTGGCTGGCTCACCCTTTTGTGTCTAACTTTTAGATTCCCAAGTTAAGTCAGACGAGCTCCGTGCAGGGCTTTTGCCCAAGTATACAACTTGGTAAAGACACTCAAATCAAGCTAGGATTATTCAGTTTTTATAGTGGCTGAAAGGCTGTGCTTTATCTCCAGGCAGAACTCACAGCATGCAACAAGCCAAATGCTTGCTGGTAGGGATGGTAAGTACAGAGTCGGTGGTTAAAAACATATGCAAAAAGTAGAAGTCTCCCTGAGGTTGGAGGAAGGATATTAGATTCAGGATAATAAAAGTACCTGATAAAAAGTTAAAATATTCTTACAGTGAAAATACCATGCAGTTCGTAGAAAAATGAAGTTACGTAGCGATTATATGTAGCATGAAAGGAAAAACTGTACAATTTTATCTGACAATAGAGGCAGTTTAAGTGTAATTTATAGCCAAATGGGGAGTCAAATGATTTTTGGCAAAGAACCTTTAGTGAGGTTAGAAAAAGTAGATCATGGCAATCTTTTAGAGATAAGAGACACCTCCTGAACAAGGCAGAAACATTGATCATGAGGCATTTTAATTACTCTGATATTGATTAGGATAACAGGAATGCAATTATAAAGAAGAACACATTCTTAAAAGTTACATATTCTTAGTGCAGCCTTGTTTTGTTTCCAGTAATTCCTTGAACAGGTTTTATAGTCCAAGGCCTGATCCTAAGAAATGAGCTAAATATAAGAAATCACATTTAAGATACAGAGCATCCTGGATCTACTTATCAGCTTATCATTGAGTTTGAAATACTCATGAGAGAATGCTGTGTACGAAAAGTGTTTTGACTTTGAGAAAGAGGACGGTGAAAGAAAGCTGGATGCTCTGAGGAATGTTGATTGGAATTCTATAATGTATGAGAACTCTCCTGAAGAAGAAGAGGAAATATAATATTTAACAAAGAACTGATGAGAAGGTAATTGAAATTCATCTCAAGCAAATAGCTGTTCTGCTGAATACGGAGTAGAACTTCAAGCAAATTAAATGAAAATACAACAGAATAATAAGTCTAACTCAAAACTGAAAATTGGAGTATGTTTCTTCTCAAACCTTCCAGTTCAATTACACCCCTAAAAGTGACTGCATTTTTCTGCCATCTGTAGAGAAAGTCTAAGATAAACAGAACTAAGATAGAAGAACACATTGCCAACAACTAAAAGCAGATTAAATCAATCACACCTCTTGTACATCATTTAATTGGGAAAATGTCATCAGTGAATTGTCTAATATTCCAATCCTGTTTATGTTACTGTTAAAATTCTTGATCTTCAATAAAAGCAAACCAAGCAAACAATTCAGCCGTGAAATCCTATAAGCTTTACAATTTATGGTTGGTTCTCTGCTCTTCTCAGACCATGCAACCAATCTGGGAGCAGCAGTTCACAATAGGTAACCTCCCTACCATCTAGATCAGAGACAAAAAACCTTGGCTGAATATAAAAAGGGTTTCTGCATGTGAGCGTATCCGGGAGAACAGCACCTAACAAAGATAGTCTGTATGGAAATCTTCTCTTCAAGGTTTAGAAAACTAAGAAGTGTTCATCTGCAATGGATATTCTAATACTTTGAGGACCTGGCCAAACGCCCGTTCAAGGTCTGCCTTAGTGTCTTTGCCTTAGTTCATCTGACAGGTCCTACGTCGGAAAGGTCATATTCAACCATGATATCCAGAAAGGATTCATTGTGCTTTTGTTTGAACAAAATGATTGACGTCCTGCAGACCAGATTTAGCAGGAAGTCAGAAGAGATTAAGTGTCTTTTCAACTATGTTGGTGCCAGAGAGAAGAGCTCTTCAGCATGCTAATGCTTTCTTGGTTTTTCAGAAGAAGGAGTTGCTGGAAGGAGTTCCAAAGGATTAATGCTATTCCCAGGACTGAGCACAAGCGCTTATACACAAATGCTTACTTTGAATAAAATTATTCCTGAGCATTTACATGCCAATATTAACAGGACTCCTAGTGTTGAAGACGTCACAGATCCCATAAAATCTGTGCTGTCTCTGGACTCATGAAAGCTCCAACTCTGGCTGTAGTTACACTTAATGCTATGGAGCCCTTACATCTGAGAAAGCCTGTAGCTGTCTAATTCAACTGATATGGATCATTCCAGAAGAAATTTCTAAGAAATAGAATAATTGAGGACAATTTCCTTCTTACAGCTGTTATAACCACTGAGATTTCAATTATATGAGCCCTTGTTTTGTAATTAAAACATAATCTCAGTCAGTCGGTGTACATACATCTTGGTCAACATCTCAGCTGGGTGTGGATCCCTGTGGCAATGAAATCTCTCTGCCAGTAAAGAAAGAGAAATCTGTAAAATTTTCTCAGCTGCTCCTACTAGGTCTGTAATACTGTCAGATCAGATATAAGACTTAGGTTTTTCAGAGCGGTAACGTCAGCTGAACACACTTTTGTATTCCACTGTCTTCATACTTTTGAAATGACAGAGTGGTGGCTGGCTATATGACATTAGTTGGTCCTGTTTGGCAAGTCATCTGGCTTCTCCTTTTGCAAGCCAGATGCAAAAGGTTGACTCATAAAGTTAACTTTTGGTAGCCTTCTTTACAGATGAACCTGTTCAGAATAATCTCCCCACAATTTGGAAACATGTTTTTTGCTATTATGTTGTATAATTAATATTTTTCTGCTTTCTCCATCATCTTTAACGTTCTACTATCATATTTACCCTTTTCACAACCACATCTCATTCATGGCTCTGAGGCATGAGTAATGCTTAGAGTAATAAATCAACTAATTTACCATTTCCAGGCGGTGAATTTGCACCTGATAGTATCTACATGCATGACCTTGCATGATATACAATTAAATTTCATCCCACTTTATAATTCTAACCTCAAAGACCTCTAGTTCTTCCTGTGTTAACAGACCAGCCTTTTGAATTACAGTGGCTCCCAGCTTTGCATCTTCACATTTCTCCCCACATTTTTTAAGAAAAAAAATTAACATTTGCATCAGTTGCCAAATCCCTTTGAGGATCTCTATTGATAATTTCCTTTCAAATCAGGAGTTTCACTTCCTAGCATAATCCCATGTTGTTTAACTTTTGGCCAATTTGTTTATTTTTACATAATTACAGCCATCTTCTCCATATTAATTAATAGTTTCCCATGTGGCATATCTGTTTCTTTTAGATGATCAAAGAGATTCTTTTGTCTTTTTCCCCTACTGGGAACATATATTACCTTATCAAAGAGTGTTTTAGGTTTGCTTGGCATTCTCATTTGCTCAATTTTTCTTATCCTTCACAACTTGTTTTGGCATATTGTGGAGAACAGTACCATTCCTCACTGAATAGAATATTGTCTGAATCCTCATTATCTAATTTTATGTGTAACTAGTTTTCACAGTTAATCTGTTACTAAGATCATCCAATTGATTGTATTAATTTATTTGAATTAAATGTTGCCATTTCTATTTCCATACCTCATTCTCACAGGCCATCCTGGGCTAACCCTAATGTTTTATCTTCTGTGTTAATACACAGGCAAATTAGGTCACAGGTGGCTTTAATGTTAGCTATATGGTGTCCACCCAACGTAAATATTGTACTTCTTGCTCCCCTCCCCTTTTTTTTAAACAACTAGTCAATGTTTCTCTTAATTTCCTTCGCAAGTGCTAAATAAACTTGAATTTGGGCAAATCTTACATTTCAGGATTTCTAAGTTGTGGCTTTCTTTATTGATTATATATTCTTTTTCCATTCTTTCTTAACTCTTAGTTAATCACCAAAGTCTTGTCTGTGGTGCTTGTTTATCTACTTATGTCTGGAAATCATGTCCAAAATCTGTATTAAAAGAATAGATGAAGAGCCGTTACAATTTCAAGTTATTTTTGGACCATCGGTATTTTTTAAAAAGTCAAGCTTTTTCTAAGGTCAGGTGTGCTTCAGTCTAGCTGACTTCACTAAACATTCTCCTCAATTTGCCAAAGTTGGTTCTTTGGAACAGAAAGAGTCCAATTTTGCTTTCTGTCCATTTGATGTGAACTGAGTCTGCTCTAAATCCAAATTTATTTTCTATAGCTAACTCTCTCCAAATGTGTTTATGATTGAAATTCAAATTTGTATCATTATATGAATTTTAGTTTATTTGTCTACTTGTCCAATCTGGGCATAGACATCCATATTTTATTTCTAACACTACCTCAGTAGAACTTGCTTTAAAATTCATCCATTTTGATACCTTAGGCATTTATGTTTTCTCAACTCTTTCCACTTTCCTGTCTTTACACATCATCAATACACCGTATTGTTATGTGACTTAGAATCATAGAATCATAGAATCATTAAGGTTGGAAAAGACCTCTAAGATCATCCCTCCTTACCTCTGTTTTTTCCTCTAAAACACATACCTTCATTTTACTCTGGATAATTATTGTACTGTCTTTCTAACAACTGTCATTTTTTATTATCTACCCAGCATGCCAGTAATTCTGTCTGCTCTATTTTGTTGCCTTGGCTCTTTGCATTACAGTTCAAACATTTGAATCGTTTCTTGCTTCCACCTTCACTTTCACTCCTTTGGAAAAAAAATATTTTTTTGTGAGTAAATACCTTGAAGCTGCTAATGGAGAGGTAACATTTAAGGAAATCTTGAAGCCCTCCAGGAACCAGAACGGTTCCCAAGTTCTAATTGGAAAAAGATTAATGTGGGACTGTGCCACCCTCCTGCAATACCACATCCTCTTGGAACACTTCGCTCCTGTGAGTAATTTTCTTCAGAAAAAAAAAATCACATTAAACAGTGGGTGTCCAAACTAATGGCAGTATTTCAGTTCAGATTTTGTGTTAGGTTTTGCATCATGTTCCATCACACAGCACACGTAGTAAGACTCATCATATTCCATCAACTAATTTTGCTAAATGTCAGGCATTTAATAAAGGGAAAGGGCAAAAAGTTGTAAAGGGTTTGCATTGCCTTGTTAATCAGCACTTGAAAAAGTTTTGAAGAACTCAGTGACTCGTTAATTTAAGAGCTGGTTTCTGGAAGCTATAACATATGCTACCTGAAATCCAAATTTCCTTTTAACAATCAAGGGACCTAATCTGCTAGGTTTCAAATATTGAAATGTATTATGTGCTGCAAATCTGGTTTGCCTAGCAAATATATGCAGGCAGCAAAGTCATTTGTCAGTACTGACTAGAAGAAACTATCACAAAAACAGACTCTGAGCAGTGTCAGTGCCTCTCATAAAAGCATCTCTCCTCCTGCTCTACAGGACAGGCAAAGTTCAGTAGCAGCTATTACTGGCTATTAAAAAGTACCTCATTGCTATTAAAGAGACGAGCTGGACTGACAGTTCAGCATCACTAGGCAAGTACGGTTGCTGCTTGCCAACCATTACATGGCAGACATAAGAAGTCTAAGAAAACCAACAGATTAAAACTTTTACTGTCATTCTCTGAAATTAAAAAGAACCTCACTTATCACTTCTGTTTACTGTAATTCATAATTTCTTGGGAGTTCTCTCCCAGCATCTAGCATACAGAATCGAACTCTCCAATGCCTGTACACAGTGGGTAATATTTTTTCATCTGAATAGTTCAATTATCCTCTGTGAGGGTACTCGCTTCAGTAAGAGCTGTTCAATGGAAGTATGGGTGGCAGAATCAGACCCTTAGCTTATGTGGAGTTCAGCATCCCTTTACTGTTTACTTTGATTAACTACATCACTACACATTTTCAAGAGGAAATGCAATTTTCACTAGCAATAACTCAGCAACTTACAGTAAAGAGGTAAAAGCTTTGAGCAGACAATTCTAGGTGCTGGAGATAGTGCAAGTGATAAAATGATGTATAAAATGACATGATAACAAACACTGACCATATCTCTGATTTTTCTTTAGTAGCAGACAATATCATCATTCACACAGCTGTGAGCCATTCAAGAAGGTATTATCCTGTGAGTTCTGACATCAAAAAACTTATCGCTTCCAGCCTTACAGTAAAGAAGTTTAGTAGGTAATAAAAATGAGCAGGAAATTTCCAGAGTGGTCTGAGTTGACAGCACAGACCAAATTTCCACAAAGTTGTACATTTATATATAATTTATATCTCTCTGCACCATCTAATCCTCCTGAGAAGATTAATTCTGGCAGAAGGCATGCCATGGAAAGACCAAATACCTTGCCTCAGGGTCTCCAGTAGACATAGACAGTTTTTATTTCTTCCAGAGGTGCCTCAGGAATCCTGTTGACAAAAGCCAAAACAAGATTTTTTTTTTTGTCATTTCACAGATCTTCTCGAAGCCCATCTCTATTCCTAATTAAGATGAAGCCTTTGCTTTTATTCTGTCCTTGTTTTACAGTAAACTTTAAGCTAGAGGACCTGATTGCTATTTCAGGAGAGGCTAATAGGTAATATAGAGAAATAACTCAACAGTAGTGAGTAGTATAGTGAAAAGAAAGCATAGCCAATGTACTATGACGAGGGTTCAATTCTACCTGTTCACACTGCTGCTATGTTAACATTGCAAGAAGTCAATTAATTAAAAGCTAGCTATAAGCAGAAAAATCAATACTCAAATAAACAATATTCTTGAGTGCTGTGTAAATAACATCTGCTGTGCCAGAGGTACCCTTTGTGAACTTAGGCCCAAAATCCCCATCTTTTAAAATGCTCTCTTTTCATTTCACATCGACAAGGGAAATAAATCATGGAAGATATGGTCTGTTTTGGAAGCAGAGCCAAAAAAAAAGCCCCAAAACACAAGGGTAGGATTCAGCTCTGGACTTTAGACACCTACATGTAAGTATCAACACATCTGCTAGGTTTCTAAGCTCCTATTTTAATCAGAAGAGCTCCAGGTACCTATTTGGTCACTTTAGCATAAACATCTAGTGGTATTTGAAGTACTTGTGTCAAACAAGTCTGACTTCAAGTCAATACCCTTCCCCCCTCCCCTTTCCTGTAAGGTGCAGTATTGTATGTGGATATTCTGGGTATTTTATGGCATCTGAAAGCGGCACAAGTCACCTGCGTTCAGGAAACTGGACTGAAATCTTAGTTGACAGGGTTAGTGGCATTTGCTGAGCGAAATCTCCAGGCTCCACTGACCTTATTGACTAAATCTCCCTTATCCACAATGAAGCTTTAGTCACCCAGGGTAGGCAACACTTGCATAAATACACATCTGCATTTGAGATGCTCTACGTGCATCTGGACTGGCAGATGGAGGACAGGGCGCGGCATGAGATGCTTATGTTTAGGCACTTGCATCAAGCCTCCTCGACATGTTGATATCTGCATGCAGATCTCTTAACGTAAGGGCTAAGTCCTACCCCAGGTAACTGTAGCTTCCTGAGGCTCTTCAGCCGCATTCCTAAGCTAATAAATTACTGACTTCATTAAAACCTGTTTTTTCTAGGGTCCATCTCCTTTTCAATCACTTTTGAGGGGGCAGGTTTTCTTGAAAATCTGGTTTTCCGTTCTAAAACAGTTTCAACATTAAGTTCACCATCCCTTTATTGTCTCTCCTTCTACAATGGATATGTTTTTATAGTCCTTTGTGCCACCACAGTCTTATTTATCTTTCAAATCTTGAGCTCTTTCAAGAGACCAATATATCACTTGGCTCTCAATTTGAACCAGACAAATAATGGAAAAATATTTGAAATAATACATTGGTTGGAAACAAATTGTTGAAAAAACTCTGTTTGCAAATATTAGACGAATGATTCACTCTGTCACCCCTTCTTTTTATCCATTTAAATTTTTCTTTCTCTCACACACAAGTAGACACACATAACAGCACAGCACTAAAAATTCAGTTCTGAAACACAGCCACATGGACAATGGAAATACAGCTTTCAATATGGCCTTCATTCAGCTATAGCATTCTCAGCTACCACTTCTTTTAATGAGATCTGTTTGGTCTGGCTTATGATTGCTGAAGTATGGTCTCTGTCAGGGGTACATAGTTAGCCCTCTTCACTCACCTGTCTTATCCCCCACTCCATGATTATTTAATGTTGTGATTCCTTATGAAGAAAGTGTACACAACATATTCAGACCTCAGTTCAGGGTGGGGTTTTTTCATGACACAGGCTGTATTTCCTGACTTTCACAAAACGAAGGAAACAATCTTTGTAGCAAAATGTCTTTTCACACAAATAAGAGAGGAAGGCAAACTGCAGAAAATTTACTGTGCTAGTTTATTTCTGATACATATGGATGCTTTGACTCTCCTTTACTATTGATTTTTTTCTGTACTTTGAAACTGTTTACAACTGTGAGTGCTAGCTGATATTTTTGGCTTTTCTTTACTCTGGAAACAAAATTCAGTCTTATCCACCACCTGCCCAACAACTCTGGGCACATCAGAGTCCCATCCTTTGGATGACTCTAGAGAATATCACTGTTATACGAACCACCTAGGGTGCTTCCCTGCCTTTCCTGAGAAAGGTCTGATACAAACTGAGTTTCTGGTTTCCTCACCATATTTTTTTATTTTATAAGCATGAGCCCTACTGGGAGCTGGGAGGTGGTGGGTTTCTCACAGAGAGGTGGTGGGTGGGACTGAGAAGTGAAGTATTTTAATTGTAACACTACACCTGCTTTTCTGTAAATGACACTGCCAACCTGTTTCACTGTGAGTAATTTAGGACTTGAGTCACACTCACCCACAGAGATATCTTTTTTCTTGCTGAATTTGGCATTTTAAATGTTCCGGCAAGTTGATCTTTTTCAAGAGAAAGTCACTTGGAGACAGATTTTCTACTTCAGCTGTTACCCAAAGCAAAAGCTGGTCAGGACCAATCTGTACGATTTTTGTGCGCAGGAATTTTCAGCAGCCATGGGAACAGTCACACACATAAGAGTGACTCACAGGAAAAAGAGTTTGCCAGGCTGGGCCCAAAGTACATCATTACCTGGCAATTGCTACCCGCCAGCTGACCCAGTGGTGTACATACAACCACACATTTTGGAAACTTTGGAAAATGTTTGGACCGTTTAGTTAGCACACCTAGAATCACCATGTGTGGGGAAGATTGCATTTTAAATGTCACCCTCCCTATATATAACGTTTGCCCTTATAATGGAGAAACTCTGATTTTTTTTATTTTTTAAAATAGCTTTAGGTAATACTTCTGGTCTGCGTGAATAGGCAGGAAGGTTGTAATTTTGTTAAAAACATTATGTAATAACATATCCTTGAGAAATTTGATAAGTCCTGTCTTTGCCACCATAAACATACTAAGTAAAGCCTTTGAATTAACTTCATTTGAAAGAGCTTGCTAAGAGCTAAGGCACATAACGGGATGGGATTGAATTACAGTGGCCTAATAAATTATCAGCCATTAGCTGAATTTCCTTAATTGCCTGTGGGCATGCTTTTAGTCCACCCCAATTGTGAGGTAATAAACGTCAGTGAAAGAGATTTCAGAAGAACATTCGAAGCCTAAATAACAGTAAGGAGTCTAAATACTTTGTTGGACCGGTGCCCATGTCCTTGAATGATATTAGATAGATCAACAAGTGATTCTTCAATTCATGTTTATAATGCTATTTGTGATACGTTACTTGAACCACAGGCAATAAGGCAAAGGTAGAAAAGCTGAGGGACATGAGCGGGGAGGAAGAGACACTGATGAGACTCAAGCTGGGCAGCCCTAAAAATCCTTCTCAAAACAGGTTTGAAATTGACAAAACATATTAAAATAAGGGAAGAGAATGAAAAAAAAAAAAACCAACAACCTTGCCAAGATTGAAGGTAGAGGGTTTTCAAAATTACAAAATCTAGAAATTTAAAGTAAATGCCTTTAATGAAGAAATTCTGTGGTGTTTAAGTTGCACTTTGTGTTTACTTGCTGGTATTTTTCAATTGGCTAGCAATGGGAATATGATTCTGTTTATTTAAATAAGTTTATCTATTTTAAAATCTATATGGATATTTGTACTGGTCCGGCACATTTCAAAATTACGAAGTTAACATAAATTAAAATTCTATTGTGAACATTTAATTAGCAATTAAGTCTCCAGAATAATTGTGACTAGATAAAATTCTGATTGAATTAATTCATATGGATCTGTAAAGACAACTTGATTATCATTTGGATTTTCATTCACAACATTTAAACACTGAATATTCCTAATCACTCATGTCATATCATGTCATGCCTAAAAATACATTTAACAGTACTCAGTAACAACACAAAATCTTTGATCTTTACAAACAATGTTACGGCAAGGTGTGACTTTGCAGACGTTTTTTAATATAAAGAAATGGATTTTGATTCAACCTTGTTTTTAACAGGTCCATTTAGTACATCTTAAGAAATAATTACTTTGTAGGAATCAAAGTAGGGTCTGATTAAGTGTTATTGTTTCTGAAACTGGGCAAATATTGTAAAATTAAAAATGAACTTCTTATGGTCTTACTCACTTATCTGGATTCTTTCAGACTTTCCAATTCCAACATCTGCCTTCTGTAAGAAACTCTGCTGGAAAATTATTAGTTCACACGCTTGGATACTCATGGAAATGTGAATGATAAACATGGACATGCAAATATTCACATAAGAATATGGTATTTATCTGTGAAGGGGGATACCATTTGACACAGAGAGAAGGGCTGGTTCGTAGAAGCTCTTTAATGAGCCATAAAAGAATTTCAATCATACTCTTTGCAGCTAGAGTGAACCGTATGCATATTACTGAGTCCCAATCACAACATCACTGCATATGCTACATCAAATATACCTTTTTAAGGAATAAATACTCTTTGGCATAGCAGGACAAGATCTTGAGCTCCTCAGCCAGAGCTTTGCTAAATGAAAATTTGGCTAGTTAGTTACTAACTGACACTCCATTTCTGCCCCTTCATTCACTTGTCTTTTCAATTGCTCTTTCAAATCCATTTCATTTTTCACTACCTGAAGCCCTTGATAATAAAAATATGGAACTTTCTAAATAACCATCGCTTAGCACATCCATGTATATGCATGCACTTATACACACACAAATTATACATACATTTGTAGATAGGTACATAGCACCTATAAATAGGTATCACTACTAGAATAGCATACATGAAACAGAAATTGGTACTCAGTAGACACAGAAGTAAAATATAAATAAATTATTAGAAATGTTCTGTTAAAATTTGGGCCTGTAAAAGGAGAAAACAGTATTAAAAGGTCTCAGTCTAGAAATTTAATACAGATTTACTACAAGGAAAAAAGACCTTTCTATTAATGAACTTCATTTTTGTTTAATCTCCCAACCTCTCTACAAAACTATAGTCTCCTTCCATCTGTTACCCCAGTGTGACAGGCCAATAGGTTGCTGTTAAAAGTACCTCTGCTGTGTTTCCCTTTCTTCTGTTCCTCAGCCCATTTCTCTTGCAAAATAAAGGCATTTTAAATTTGAAATTCATTATTTAAATTTCATGTCTTGAAATCTAAGATTTCAAACTGAAGAAGTGTTGAGACTTCAAATTTAGTACTTATATGTAATTTAATTGTTGAGGAATAATGTCCTACAAAGTGTGAAAGAATTATCTTTCATGCATACAAGTCTGTAATCACTATTTGCAATACTTTGAATGCAAAAATCCATGAAGCAGCTGTTCAGCACTAAGATTCTCCTCACTTGAATTCCCTTTGCACAAAATTTTCATTGCAAAGTAAGTTTTTTACTGCTATTTTTCGTATCAATGTTGATGTTAGATACGGACAGGCAAATGAAGGCCTAACAAAGTGGAACAAGGAAGGAAGGAAGGAAGGAAGGAAGGGAGAGATAGCAGGAGGGAGGAAGCGAGGGAAGAGGGAGCTGGGAAAGGTGGGAGGGAGAAGAAGAGGGA
>NW_009214782.1:119161-121123 GCF_000690835.1 Fulmarus glacialis
TAAAACCTAACATTATAAAAGGAAGATGATATATTCTGGGACTAACAGTGACAATTTCTATAGTCTAACGAAACCAAATGCTTAGAAATTACCTAAAAGAAGGTATGGGATATAATATTCAATCACACAATGTCCAACATGTCTCCAATTTGATGCAAATGTGAAAATGCAACTGTGATGCAAACATGTATCAGCTAAAACACATTCACGGTTGATGAGGAATTAGCCATGTGTTTGAATGGGCTCACCCTCACTGAACCTTGTTCACCCATGTTCAATGCAGGTAAATTTAAGAGGTGCAGAGAACTACTAGGATGCTGAGTAGAAACAGGACACTACCTCAAGAGAGAAGAATAAAAGAGCTTTGCTCGTTCAGTATAGTAAAAGAAGACTGAGAGGGGATATGACCATAAACTTATCATGAAGGGACAGATGTCAATGGTTGAAAGAACTGCAGAAGCTCAAAAATGATGACAGCATAAAAATAAACAAGTGTTAATTGAGTATTAAGTATAAACAAGTGTAAACTGAGTATTTAAGTTGTAAATTACAAGGTTGTATGATGTGGAGTTTGCAACAGCAAGACAGTGGATGCATGGCCCCAAGGGGTCTGGTGTGAATGCTAGGTTCCTAACTGAGTTTTATTTTTAGGAATTTGCCCACAGCTACTGAAAGTTTTACTCCTGGGACAGGCAGTCACCACATCACAGTTAAACAAAGCTGTCATGGTGTGTTACAGAGAAAAAGGTAGCATGTCAATTAAGTATAATGATGTGGCAATTAGCTTCTGATTTCAACTTTCTAAATATGTGTCACGGAATAACTAAAAGATTGCAAGAAATTTACTCTCTTCATCCTCTATTAAAAAATGGGGTACGTGAGGAAATGAAAAATATTTGACTACTCAGAAAATCTATTTGTCTTCTTTGTTCAGCATCTCCTTCTATTGATCACTATCAGTGCTGACAAATAGCTTGAAGCTGTGATCCTGAATTGATATTTAATTAAAATGAAGATCTATTCTAATTGTATGGTAAACACATCAGAGTTCTGTATGTAAATAATGTCAACAGATGAAGGATAAAAGAAGAATTTTAGATAAGTGTTAGAAAGTTTGCAAAGGGGCTAGGGAGCAAATCATGCAGAGAAAAGCAATAATTAAATTCTGTCTCAGATTTATTTTTACACTGGATTCCACTCTTATTACACTGAAGTTTAAAGACTGTTTTTTTATTCACCTTGCCAGAATGAATAAATTACATGAACGATATGGGGTTTAGCGGGGGGGTTAAATCACAAAAGAAATGTTTTCTTCGTCAAAGAGTGAAACCTATTTGTAGAATGAGTAAAGCACGTGTCTTAATGACATTGAAACTTACAAAATTAAATTACTGAATTGCCTTATAGAGAACAGCATTTTTCAGAGAACATTTCGTCTCTCACTCCTGGTCAGCAACTTTCTGTCAATGTGCCCTTTCTCCAAACTCTTATATATCATTAACGGGGAGCACTGAACTGTTCTGCTGACTACCCAGAGGACTCAATCAATTTTGCTTTATCAGGTCCTCTACAGACAGACAGGAACAGCCTCACATTCACAGGCCCTGGTCCTCAGGGGACTTCAACCACCCCAATATCTGCTGGAGGGACAACACAGCTGGACATAAGCAATCCAGGAAGTTTCTGGAGTGCACTGATGATAACTTCCTCCTCCAAGTGATAGAGAAGTCAACGAGAAGATGTGGTCTGCTGGACCTCATGCTCTCAAGCCACAAGGGGCTTGTTGGGGATATGAAGGTCAAAGGCAGCCTTGGCTGCAGTGACCATAAGATGGTGGAGTTCGGGATCCCAGGAGGAGAAAAGCAGGATCACAATGCTGGACTTCAGGAAAGCAGACTTTGGCCTCTTCAGGGACCTGCTTAGAAGAATCCTATGGGATGAAGAGAGAGGAGGCAAGGACAG
>NW_009214782.1:121438-160856 GCF_000690835.1 Fulmarus glacialis
AAGTGATAGAGAAGTCAACGAGAAGATGTGGTCTGCGGGACCTCATGCTCTCAAGCCACAAGGGGCTTGTTGGGGATATGAAGGTCAAAGGCAGCCTTGGCTGCAGTGACCATAAGATGGTGGAGTTCGGGATCCTGAGGGCATGGAGGAGAGTGAAAAGCAAGTTCACAACTCAGGACTTCAGGAGAGCAGACTCTGGCCTCTTCAAAAGCAAAAAGGAAGCATACAGAGGGTGGAAGCAAAGATGGGTAACCTGTGAGGAACACAGAAACATTGTCTGAGCACCCAGGGACAAAGTTAGGAAAGCTGAAGTCCAAGTAGGACTGAATCTGGCCAGCGATGTCAAAGGCAACAAGAAGGGCTTCTCTAAGCACATAGGTGACCAAAGGAAGACTAGAGAAAGTGTGGGCCCTTTGTTCAACAAGATGGGGGACCTGTTACACAGGACATAGAAAAGGCCAAGGTACTGAATGCTGCCTTTGCCTCAGTCTTTACTAGCAAGACCAGCTGTCAGGAATCCCAGAGACCAGGGGGAAAGGCTGGAGCAAGGAAGAGGTACCCTTGGTGGAAGAGGATGAGGGAATACTTAAGCAAACTGAACATATATGAGTCCATGGGCGCTGATGGGATGCACTCACAAGTGCTGAGGGAGCTTGCTGATGTCTTTGCAAGGCCACTCTCGATAATCTTTGATTGTTCATGGAGACTGGGAGAAGTGCCCAAAGACTGGAGGAAAGCAAATGTCACCTTCATCTTCAAGAAGGGCAAGAAGGAGGACCCAGGGAACTACAGGCCAGTCAGCCTCACCTGGATCCCTGGGAAAGTGATGGAGCAACTAATCCTGGAAACCATTTCCAGGCACATTAAGGAGAAGAAAATCATCAGGATTTTGGCATGGATTTGCCAAAAGGAAGTCATGCTTGACCAACCTGATAAGCTTCTATGATGAAATGACTGGCTTGGTAGATGAGGGGAGAGCAGTGGATATTGTCTACCTGGACTACCGCTGTCTTCACTGTCTACCAGGCCTTTGACACTGTCTCCCGTAACATCCTCATAGAGAAGGTGGTGAAGTATGGGCTGGATAAGCAGACAGTGAGGTGGGTTAAAAACTGGCTGAATGGCCAGACCCAGAGGGTGCTGTTCGGTGGCACAAAGTCTAGTTGGAGGCCAGTGACTAGCGGTGTACCCCAGAGGTCAATACTGGGTCCGATCCTGTTCAACATCTTCATTAATGAACTGGATGATGGGGCAGAGTGCACCCTCAGCAAGGGTACAAACTGGGAGGAGCGGCTGATACGCCAAAGGGTTGTGCTGCCATCCAGGTGGACCTCAACAGGCTGGAGAAATGGGCTGACAGGAACCTTATGCAGTTCAACAAGGAGACGTGCCAAGTCCTGCCTCTGGGGAGTAACAACCCCAGGCACCAGTACATGCTGGGGACCACCCAGCTGGAAAGCAGCTTGGCAGAAAAGCACCTGGGGGTCCTGGTGGACACCAGGCTGAACATGAGCCAGCAACGTGCCCTTGCAGCAAAGAAGGCAAATGGTATCCTGGGCTGCATTAAGACAAAGTATTGCCATCAGGTTGAGGGAGGTGATCCTTCCCCTCTACTCAGCACTGGTGAGGCCACACCTGGAGTGCTGTGTCCAGCTCCGGGCTCCTCGGTACAAGAGACACATGGACATACTAGTGAGGAGAGTCCAACAAAGAGCCACAGAGATGATGAAGGGACTGGAGTATCTCTCCTACGAGGAAAGGCTGAGAGAGCTGGGACTGTTTAACCTGGAGACGAGAAGGCTCAGGGGGAATCTTATCCATGTGTACAAATACCTAATGGGAGGGAATGAAGAAGATAGAGCCAGACTTTTCTCATTAGTGCCCAGTGACAGGACCAGGGGCAACAGGCACAAAGTGAAACACAGGAGATTCCTCCTGAACATCAGGAAACACTTTTTCACTGTGAGGGTGACAGAGCACTGGCACAGGTTACCCAGGGAGGTTGTGGAGTCTCCATCCTTGGAGATATTCAAAAGCTGTCTGGACATTGTACTGGGCAACTAGCTCTAGGTGGTCCTGCCTGAGTAGGGGGGTTGGACCAGATGATCTATTGACATATTTTTTCTCTACTGACACAAACAATACCTGTTATGTCCTCAGAGATTTTGGTTTTGGCAGAACCTGTTTGAACAAATAGTTTATGAACAGTTCCCATACATGAGGGAAAAAAAAATGCTCAGGAGTAGAGTTTATGCAGACACTCACTACAGCTTTTACTCATTGTGTCATTATTTGGGGAGGAGGTTGAGGAGAAAATAAATCAGTTTGAAGAATATGATCTCTATAATTGCATGGTCTGTGTGTCAGAAAGATGATTTTCCTTCCCTTAACTGGGGTTCTAGGATTCAAATTATATTCAGTAGGAAGCCTTCACTGTTTTTACTGGCACTGAAAAAACATTTGAGAAAAATATGTGTTCATTAAATCCCAGTTCTTAAATTTTATTCATTTCCCTAAGTGTTTTTAAGTGATTTTTTTTAATTTTTATTTTAAGAATTTATATTTACATACTACTTTCTGATGTAAATTTTACTTTAAAATGACAACTCTCTGAAATGCAGTCATCCTTAAACAGAATTTTCTTGTATTTTTCTTTCTTATCATAATTGTGCTTGATCATATTGTAATTACATTAACTGCTCTGTCGTGTTATCTTCGCAAGGACAAAACCATCAAAGGTAATCATGTCCATAGTAGAGTGCAATGCCAGCATGTTAGTAACCTGTGAATTATTTCTCCTACTGCGGGATATTCAAATAGATCTGACTTCAGCCCAATAATCTCCGTTAATGTCTGTGGGAGTTACTTTTCCACTCTGTGTCGGGAAGCGGAGAAATAGATTGCATGGGCTAAACAGTAAGGTGTGAAAGCTCCACTGATTTCAGCAGTAGTTGAAACAAGAAGAAGGTATCAGTCTAAATTCCAGGATGAAAATGTTTTGGCACTGGTAAGCCTTGGTAAGGTAGCACAGACATGGTTAAATTACCATGGAATACCACAGTGAGCTAAACCACAGGAAATAAATGGATGCTGTAGTGAAAGCAGCTTATTTTTCTGCATTTTAACCCAGTCAGAGACATGCAAAGAGTAAGAAAAGAGTCAGGTACTGTGCCTTAGGTGAAACATTCAGCTGAGTAGCTGACTTATATCTCAGCCTTAGGGAATGCTTCCTGCATATAAAAAGTAGGTTTGGGGGTGCATCTTTAGGGGCGTGTATGTGTGTGCATGCATGTGCGTGCACCCACATCCCTGCATGGTCAGACTCTCTCTCATCAGCAATCTGCTTGATGATTTAGTAATCACTAATATAACAACAGCAGCAGAAGTTAAGCTCTTTTTTTTCTTTTTTTCTTTTTTCTTTAAATGTCAAACTAGGCTTGTCCTCAGCTGTGCAGTAAAAGCTTGGCTGGGTTCCTACTTTCATATGCATTCATTTACCTTCCTTTCTAATGATAAATATACAACACAACCAATTTGTCTCATATACTTTTCTACCTTCCTTTCTTTACCCAAAATATATTTTGCCCCACCTATTTAAGAGTGTAATTATATTTCACTCATTTATAGGAAAGTCCTTGGTAATTCACTGTTGCCTGAGGCTCTCTGAGTTATGCCTCTTTCACTTTCATGACAAAAACATAATAACAGCGTTTCAGGGGTAATATTTTCAGTGGCAAGGTATACCTGCAAAACTATACAGTGTTAAAAAAAATAGAAGGATCCTCTCATAGCTTGGCTTTCCTTCCTGAAATTTTGATCATTCCCATGATATTCCACACTGACAATGTTTTTTCTCCAGGTTAAATTTTGGTTGGTTGTGAAACATGGCCCGGTACAGGTGAAGTTTGACTTGTATATTTGAAGGAATAGAAACACAATAAATAATACCTTCTTATTTTCAAGTCAGTAGGAATAAGAAGAAAGTTTATCTGGGGATTTGTGTTCCTTCCCTCGCTCCTTAAACCTCTACACAGGCGAAGGCTGCAGGAAAAGATTTCTGGCAATCTACTGGTATAACTGTTTTTCATCAGAAAATGCCTGTTGGAAAAAGGCAAAATGTTTTGTGAAAACACAAAAATGTTTGTTACCTTTTCTTATAAATCGGCAGACAGAAAGCCTTCAAATAAGAGCAAAATGGAGATTCTTTACCATTTCAAACATAATACTTATTTCTGTTTCAAAAGTGGATCTCATACAATGTTAATTTTAGATGCTATGCCAAATTTCAGAACTAAATTGGACTGCAAAGCAAAATATATTTGAAGTTGTATTATATGTGACTTCAAAAAGTTAAAATTCTGACATATCCTAAAAAATGTTAATTTCACTTCCTCTGCAGTTCTTGTAGGTGTTTAGATGGGCAGAAGCATTCAGCTTTCTACCAGTTTGTGCTTTTTATAAGTGAAAATTAATAATCCGTTCCTTCTATAATTTTGGTCATATTACAGCTTGTTTTCATTCTCTGATGTTATACACTATTTTTAAAGAGTTGTAAGTATCATGAGATGTCAGGCATTATTTGGAAAGAATAAAGTTAGTCCCTGATGCAAGGAATTTGCAATCTTTGTAAAATATTGTAGCAGCTATGTTAATAATTATTTTTCCTGTGTACTGTCTCATTAATGGTCTATTCTGTAGTCTATCAAGACCAGTATGCTGTGCTTACTACAAAAGCTGTGGAAATTCACTGCAAAGTTTCATTATAATTTTAATTCTGTTCCTTCTTCTTTGCTTTCTTAATATGCTGTAATATCTCTTAATAATTCTTAATTCTTAATTTCTTAATTTTGGGTAATAAGAAATAGTACAATAAGATGGCATAGCTGCTGATTGTTCTTCAGCTGTAGCAGAAGCACTGTAGAGACAGAATAAAATGTAGTGTATAATGTGGAAAGGGGAAACAAATGAAGCTAGTAGAATTAGATTAGTAAGTAGTGGTTAATCCCAGTAGTGATACGTTTTGATTTCTGAACCAAACAGATCTATTAAAGAAATCCAATATGTTTTGAAGGAGGTAAGGGCAAACACAGATACAGGCCTAGACACTAGGAGCTATTACTTATATTCGAGGAGCTATATGGAGCCGTTATCCAAATCAATGGAAGTTCTATAAAAATAAAGAGGCCAGCAATCTTAGGTACCATTCTTTAGATCAAATCCATGAGGATACTAGAAACCATCAATACAGACCCAGCCATTACATGACAGCCATAATATATATGCATAGGTCAAAAAGAGCTTTAAAAATATTGGGCTGCAAATACTATTATAGAGTAAATTAATTTAGTCCTTAGTTACTACTCCTTTCAATTGTTTTCTGCATACCTTCAGGAAGTAGCTAAGGCATTAATAGGAAATACAAAGGAGTATTCAGGGGAAATATTTGTGAAGTATCTATGGAGAGTATATTTTTGTTTTGCACTGAATAGCTGACTCTAACAGCTGCATTTGGATTTAAGGAACAAAAACATACATGGTGATGCATGGACCAGTTGAGAAGTGTTGTTTCGATTACCGCATATTCACAACAAATTATTTACAAGTCACTGAATTTACTCAAAAAACTGACAGAACAGTGAATACATCTGGAGGGGAGCGGGGGGCTGGGAAGAGAAAAAAAAAAAAAAAAAAGCCACTGCTTTTTTAAAGATTATTTCCAAACAGAAAGAAAGCCAAAGCATCCCAAGAAAGATACTAATCACAAGTTGTTTGCCCAGCTCCAGGAATCCCAATAGCAATAGGCTTGGCTTTCAGCTTCACAGGATCATTTCCCAGCATTTGAAGGACAGATATAAGAAGAAGTACTCTTTCCGTCACCTTGTTTTACCTAAGTATGAGCAGCACAAGTTCTTATGTAGTAGCTAAATATTTCCCAATGGCGCAAACAAATTAATAGCAGCTCTGGAAGATATGTGTCTCATTTGAAATTATTGTTGCGGATACAAAAGTCCAGAGACCTAAAAGATTTTATTTTAAATGAAAGTACACAAGGAAAAATAGAAAGAATAAAACATACATTCAATTTATGGAATATCTAGTCCCAGACATTCACCACCAGATGCTGCTGCTTTTCTCTGTTTTCTTTTTCCCCTTCGTACCTGCTACTAACCAGATACGAATTCCTCTGTCATCCTTATGGAATGGTACCTGCTTTCGAGCTTTATTGTCACCCCTGGGTCCCCTGGGGCAATGGACATTTCCTGCGTCCCCCCATGCTGCCCGTGCCCTGCAGAAGGCTGCAATCCTGACACAAGCTCTAACACGGCAGGCAGTTAATGGGTGGAGGATATACTGTCTCGGGGCACTCGAGCTCACTATAGAGCGGCAGGAGGACAGCCCAACAGCAGGAAGAGAACATCTACTTGTATTTATTTAAGCTCTGCAATAGGGATGAGGAATAAATCTGAGACCAGTAGGCAGTTGCACCTTCTGCTGCCCTGTAAATTATATTCTTGCCAGGCCATTGTGTAAACTTTTTCAGTTTCCTGAGAGATTTCCTGATGGGTCACAGTACTGGAAGTGACAGCTACAGCTATTGGAAATAATGGCCCATAGCTGCAGCAAAAGAGAATTAACGGCAGCACTTTTTATTCAGGATAACAGCCTGGTAATCCATATCATCACTTCAGAGTGAGTTCATACAACAAAACCAAACAAGCAGATAGACAGTTTGGGCTGTGAATAAAATAAAAATAACTTTTTTTTTTCCCCACATTCTATCATCATTATTTTCCATTTTTTCTCTCCTTTTGAGACAGCAAAACGGTACAGATTAAGCTAAGTGGATCTGAATAAGAATCACTACGTTGTACTACTGTAGGCATAGCTCAGAGAAAACCCCTTTCTGTCACCAGTGCATAGTTGTGGGATACATTGCTGAAGACCTAAGCTTTTTTCCCCGGGGGAAGTAATATCAATATGTGTTTTTTACAGAGCCCTGCCAGTGATTTCAGTCTTGATCTAAAAATAAGAAAATAATTCTCCATGACACTTTTTCAATATTGCTTTTCATCTCCTTTGGTATCTCTCCTGCAGGACGTATCAGCTAATGCAGTAACGTGTTATCACTGGTATAATGCTCTGATTCTGACTCACCTGACTTAACTGTGTTCCCACAGACACTTCAAGTGAAGGAAAAGTCTGGTTCAAATGCAGACAAGAGAAGCCGGAATAGTGTCTCTATCGGGAAATTGCAAAGGTATAGATCATACCTCCTTCGTTGTCTTGTGTCAAGCCCATGAAGCTATGGAATATATAGCGTGATTGGGGTTTGACTTTAAGTATCTTTAGCTGGGTGTCATCTGTCACCCATATCTTTAAGCTCCCGTTATACTGAGCAGAGATGAAGGGCTCCAGTCAGTGTCACAGTTCATACAGGTATTCAGTTCATTTTAAAATTGTTTAGGGTACCTGCGATAGCTGCAAAGACTCGTCAAATATGTCAGAACAAACATAGGAAAGAAATGCTTTGCTAGACCAGCAGCTGGAGGGTGAGATACCCTAAGGCTTTTCAAACAGCTCTAACTGGCCATGTTCAAGCAGCTAAATTGCAGCCCGGGTTGACAGTCAGCTGAACTGTTTCCTAGGCTCCATTAACTGTATGGATTAAATTTCTGTTGACTGCAGCGTGAGCTAAGACACAAAGCTCATATTTAGTGGTTCAAATCTCCAAGCGAATCCTTCTCAGTTTCTCTAAACTAGTGAAGAGTCCTGTGGAGACAGCTGAACTAGCTCTGTACACAGATATCCTATATTTCGACAGGAAAAGATCAAGCTCAAGTCCTGGGTCTAGTCAGCCTGGGGGGCTGCCCTGCAGCACGGCCGTCCTGCTTCCCCCTCCAGCAGCTCCGTCCAAGGACCTCTGCAGAGAGCTGCAAGGAGCAGGGCAGCCTCTCCGGGCATAGGAAGCGTTTTGCTAATGTACGTACCCGGTGCTACCGATTTTTTCTCTCTCATTCCCAGCCACGCACATCTCATCATGCTTTGACATTATTGTTGCTATCTGCATTTCAAAATTTTTTATTTCCTGTGTAATTTGCAACATTTAACTTAAATAACTTGGAAGCCATAACAACTAGCGAGTAAAGCAACAGAATATCTGCATAACGTGTTTGTTCCTCATTAAACAGCCAAATCCTTGAGGATTTGTTATTATTAAAGCTAAAATGATCCAAGTATACCAACTGCATTTGGGGTTGTAAACTCTTTGTCAAGTTTCAGTCAAACACTAATGGAAATGTCCTAGACTAGAAATTGGATAAAAGAAAGTTAATAAAGGAATTTCTCGGAGACCCTTTGTAAAATGGAGACTTTCTAATGAAGGAAGCAAATGATTCAAAATAGATGTAAAAATTAATGATAACTCTCTGATGCTATTTAAACAGACAATAACCATCAATAAAAAGGAAGGTTTAACAAATGCATTTCATCGCAAAAAATATATTAACCACTTTTCACAGTCTGGAACCTTCATTAATCAATAATAGATAATATTTACTCTCTCCTGCTGGGGAGCCTTTTTTATATTTTTAATGGAATACATTGAATGTAGGTTACCATAGTTACAGCAGAATTTCAGAATGAGTTTTGTTTTATCATAATTGCTGCATATTAGTATATAAACAGCTGAACTCCATCTTCCACTGGTAGCACTAATTTGTGCCCAGAGACAATTCTCTCCCCTCAGAAAATCGAACAACAGCTTAAAATATGCTGTAAGTTTGTGGTCCTCCCCAGAGGGAGTGGAAAGTTTCTGCAAGTCAAGCTGTTTGTTGTTTAGAGCCTGGGACTGCTGGGATCGGTAGCACAGAAAGGTGAAGTTGCAAAAATTCATCACCAGCAGTAAAGGGAAATTAAAAGCATTCCCTACCCCACCCCAGCCATGTTGAATTATAACCATATTACTTCCCATCACTATTGTTTCTGAGCAGACCTGATCACTAATGAATTTGCCTGGGATTTTTACAGAACCCTAAGAGAGTTTGGAAACTAACAAAGAATGCAACATAGGCTCTATAAAGATCCCAGTTTTTATCGTCATAGTGTTTTCTAACATAGGAAACTATTGTTCCCAGGTTACAGAGGCTAGGAAAGAAGAGCTGCTTCATCACGGATCCCTTATTCGTCCCCATGAAGAGTAATACTCATCAGATAGCTGCTTTATTCTTTAGAGAGAGGAGCTGTGAGAGTCATTTTTTCCAGTGTGAATTATAGGATTTTTAATCTCTCCCAGAAACATTGAGAGGCAGGAGATGGTACCATCACAGAAAATGTGTGTACAAGGTAGAAATCGAGCCCAGAAATTAAAAGGCCTAACTGAGATCTTAGCTACTAGCTCAGCTGCTCCCTGTGAGGAATTACACATGCAGGACTTTGCACTCCGGTATTGCTCCATGCTGAGAAGTCAAATGAAACTTCATATAATACTTACTCTGAAGTGCTTGAAAAGCCAATATGCCTGAAATGGTGGCTGTTATGATTCCCTGAACAGAAGAAAAGTCTTCCAAGGCTGCTCAATGACTGACAGCCCAACAGGATTTTTTCTCTTTCTCTAAAATGCCATGATCCTGCAAGTGAAACGCAAAGAGAAAGACAGTATGTCATATAAAATATGGAAGGACAAGAAACTAATGTCAAGTCAAAGATTGCCTTCTCCAATGTGACAGCAATTGCACGGATCAACAGATTCCAGGAGATAGTACTCTTAAACATGCTACACTTTAACGACTACGGTTTTGTAACTGAAGATTACTCAAGTGGCACATTGCATAACTGAAGCACTGAAAAAAAAACCACAGTAACTTAGTAATACCTATTGTTTCCCTCATAGTCGCAAAGGGAAATCTTTTCATTAACATTACAAATGACGAATTACTTAATAAAATCAAAGTAAATCTGTCTGGTAGCTTTTCATAGAAACTTAGAGAAAACATCTTCTTTTTATATCGTGTTCTTTACTGCTTATGTTTTGGGGATCGTTGTTATCAAGACAATGAATTAAGGCTTCACATTTCTTGGCTTTATCCCTGCTTCGGTCTAGGAGGGACATATCTTCATAATCTTCATCCTTGAGCTTTTATGGACAGCAATGTCCAAGAAAATATCTATTTTCCTTTTGAACATGAACTTAGTAGATGTTTACACATCAGTGTTCTCACCTAATATGTTCCCTCCTCCTTAAAAGAACAAGGCAAGGTGATTTGCCCAACCCTTCACACTCTAGTAGGTTCAAAGGGTCCCCCACACAAAAAACTTTCCTCACACAATTAGAAATGCTGAATACCTTAACTCGAATCCAGGCCTGTCCACAGATCACCTGGGAAGAGAAAAAAAGAGTGACATCTGTTGGATAAACTGCTATTTTTACCTCATCTGGCTCCAGTTTGGGGCCCATTTACTTTATGTTTAGAGTTACAGCTGGCAGAATAAGTGATTTTTGTCATGCACTGGAGAAGAAGCAGGTGCTTGTGCCCACCAAGGGTGCCTGTTTATTGCTTTTACTGCATCTTTCAATGTTTGGTTCATTTTTCTCCCATTATCCATTCTCATGCCTTTCATCTAGTAATATAAGAAACTAACTGCAAAAGTGCATCATGAGACCAAGTAAGATTTATGTGTGATAGTGCACAAACACAGAGAAAAAATCAGTCTTTATCCCCAAATCTTTTAGCACAAATAGACAAGCTCAAGATAAAGGATAGGAAGGAAAAAAGGCAGAACGTCTTGTCCAAGATAACATTGAACAGAAACAATATTGGTGAGAACAGAGACCAGTCTCCTTTATCCCATATAGCTCTTTATAGACAGTTTTATGGTGACTTTTTTCCTAGTGCCTTTGATTAACATATTTGTTACTAGTTTTGTCTTTTTACCCCATACCAAAAAAAGGACAAGGCAGAGCCACAGTACTTCAGTGCAGGAACTGAATTTGCAACACAGGAGAGAGAAAGAGCGAGATTTTCGATATCACTCAGCAATTAGCATCCTGCTCTCTAAAAGCTTGGTCCTTTGTTTTGAGACCTGAATGAGACGTGGAGCACCACAGAGTATATCTAGAATCTAGGGGTTAATCTTGGCCATTTATATGCGGGAATTGGTGTCTCCCACCAACTTCATGCAGAATCAGAGCTCTCACCCACATCACAGGACTTCTCCAAGTTTGTCAGGACTGAGCTCCTACTTCATAGTACTTCTTTTTTTCACAATTATCTTTGCAAATTTTTTTGCTCCTATAAGTTCTCCTTCCTTCCTTATAGCACCTGTGTACTTTAATGTAGACTATACCAGTAACTAATTTGCTACTTATTTCCTTTCTTCCTCAGCTCTGCATAACAAAAATAAAGAGATGAAGAAATAGACAGTGGTAAGCAAAGAATCACAAGTGTGTCTCAGCAAGGCACTATTAGTAAGAAATAGGGGGGGCAGGGGGGATGTCCTTTAAGAGATATTGAACCATTGACCTTAAGAGTTTTCTATTACGGTCGAGAGAGAAGTTGCTAAAGCACCTCACCACAGGAAAGAAATGAGAAATTTTGAGGGCTATTGAGCACCGAATTCTCATGGTGGCTCAGCAAAATGTTACTTAGAACAGGTGTTCCTGTAATTGTGATACATTGAGGAAGTTTACAGTGTTCAATAGCCCCCCAAGACATACTAATACCTCTCTAATGTCTCTAGAAATAGTATGCTGGACTGTCAAAGAGTACAGAATAAAACCTCTCTCAAGCCTGGTTGAAGATATTTGCAACTCAGCATATGTTTCTTGTATAGCTGGCTTTTGCCAGAAATAAGGAGGACTTTTTGGATGAGGCCCTGAAAGATCCCATCTTACTGCAGGAGACTTCTATTATTTCAAAATGTTTAAGCCTTAACCTTTCTCTTCCTGAACGGAAAGGGAGAGCTTTTATTTTCCAAGCAAAACCTCAGCTATTTAAGAGATCAGCTCGAAGGGCAGGAAATCCCCCATAGGACAGGTGTAATTTTAAGGCTCTAGGCCCATACATAGCGAGAACAGTTGGGAAGCAATCTTTCCCACAGTTTTAAATCCAGATGCTATTATTATAGCATAAACATAATATGGCCAATTTGCAATTTCAATTAACAATAAACTATAACTATTTAATAAAAATGGAAAACAGATGGTAAAAATAAAATAAAATGCCCATGGCTATCAAATTTGCTCAAATTAAATGGAGAAGCAGGAAAGAAAAGCACATTCAATAAAAAAAGAAAAGAGTTACCAACCCTGAGGAGATTTGGGAGGACTAGAAGAGAGAAATGACCAGAATGCATTCTCCCAGAGTAACTTAAGCATTTTCATACGCTTAGATTCAATATTTCTGTACTGGAACTTTGACAAATTCTGCAAATAGGAACAAATATACAGAAAATGAGAAAAGTTTGGTGAAACAATGTGGCAAGTGACACAGTTAGGTGTCATAAAGAGTTCAGCACCTTAGGATATGCATGAATCATTAATGGGCTAGGATCTTTTCATATGTTAAGAAGACAGCTTGACTAAATGAGGAGGAAAAGGAAATGGTTGGGTTTTTCACAGTGTCAAATATGGAGACTTCTTTTTTTGTACTTCAAGTGAAGCGGGTGCTTGAAGCCCTGACAACCTGCAGTGGGAGTGAACTGTAAATAGGCATGTAACACAACAAGGTTACAGCTTCTGACCTCTGTGATTATCCAGGGATATTTTACTAGCTGCAAACCATTTTCTTTCAAAGGAATGATTCAGCATGGAATTGAATTCAATATGTCATTTCACGCTAGAGCTGGGCAAACTATTCTTGGGAAACATTTTAGCTAATAAATTAGACCCTTTTTTTTGGTTGGCAGATTATTAGTAGAAATATTATGATCCCCATAAATGTGTTCATTTTCTTTAAATCATTGAAGCGCTTTGTACAAACATTTTTCAATCAGCTTGCCTGTTGCAAACTTTTCATTTAATTATGTCCTTGACTATTCGGCATGCATTATTTGTTATTCAAAGGGTGTGATTGGCCATCTCAGTTTCTTGGCAGTTTCCCTCACTATTTGCCTGAAACTCTAAATGTCCATACATGGAGTGGGAGAATAGCTGGGACAAATAACAGATATCTGCATTCACAAGCAGGTGGTTTTGGGTTTGTAAGTTTATTGGTAAATGAATGGAGAAAAGCCATTCCCAAATTATCCTGCAAACAGGAACACTGGCCAAATGTTCAAGTGCAGGTTTAACCTTTGTCCTTTTAGCAGGTTTAACATGTGTCCCTTTAGCCCAGTGAGGCATCTGAATCCCACATTGTCGTGGACTTACACCCCTTCTTCCTATGTTTAAGACAAGCCAGGATATTTTGCTGTTAACCATATCTCCCCAAGGACTACTCCCTTTGGCGGTGAACACAGCTGAATTGAAAAGCAATTCAGGACTTGCCAGAATGCCTGTCAGTTTCTTCCGCATTTTCCAAGCTCAATTTCAGACAAACAGTATCATGATGATATAGCAAGTACTCAATACCAACACTTCAAGCCTCAGCAGAGAGAAACAGAACTGATGGTAAGACCCTTAATCAGGATGCATGACCAAGCAACAATTCAGTTTACTCTTGTAGAGCTGTGCTGAGGCAAATAAATCTTTCCATAAAGCTACAGAAGCTGAGCTAAAAAAAAAATCTGACCCTTTTTGAGCCCCTAAGTTCAGATAAACCAAGCCTGAAAGCTCTCCTGTAAAACTCAAATTCTCACATTCTCACATTTTCCAACTAATACATTGCTCCTTCTGAGCCTTTTTTTTCATCGTTGCGATTATGACTTTACTTGCTGTTTCAGATAATCCTTAAACATCACACCTAAACCGGTGACAAAACGACAGATGCAATCCTAGCCAGTCCCATCACAAGGAATTACATGACCAGCTGTGATTTTGCCGTCCCGCTACACGCACACGTATTAAAGAGCCCAGAGAGGAGCTCTGCCCTCCTATGTACCTCTGAAAACCACAGATCCTTCAAAGTTTTTCACTGTTCAGTACCCCAGACTTCCTGCAGTGGACCCTGTCCTGAAATGTCCTCTCCCCTGGCGGGGTCACCTGTCAGGAGAGGAGATGTAGCCTGAGCCTGTAGATGGGGAAAGACATGCCTGGACCTCAATGCTAGGGATGAGCCTTGTGTGGCCTGGGTAGTCGCATCTTGTAAAATGCAGTCTGCAAGCCAAAGAGACACCGTGACAGCTGACACATGACTCATGTTCAAAACATGAGTCTTAGGAGTTCAACGTATACACCAAGTCATTCCCTGCAGCCTTCATTTTAAACTCGTATTGGAATAGGAACCAGAAACAAGAGTTTTCCAAGTTTTCCCTTACCCTACCCATCAATTTCAACCTCAGCTACAGCCAGTGGGCAGTTTTATACATAGGCAAAGCCAGATGCTGCCCAGGGCAACAGGGTGCAGGATGCTGCAAAATCGTATCACCATAAATACTCACAGAATTGTCCACTGCTTTATTCCTAGATGAGACTTTTAAAAAGAAAAAGTACTAACTCTGGGCGTCTGGACTAGCAGATCTTCTCTTCCTGTTCTGCACTCTCTGTGCAGGGTACTTGACTAGACGGGAGCAAGGCAAACACTTACTTTTCAGTGATGGTAATTTAAGCTGAGAAATGTTGAATTATAAAATAATGTTATAATACCATAATTACCCTAGAACTGTGCCCCATGTTTAACAATAGCTGTCTGCAGTGCCATTAAAATAATGACTTTCAGATTTGCCAAGTCTTTTATTATGAGAAATCCTGGCCACAAAAATCTTTAAGACCATTTTTTCAATTGGTGTAAATTGGTGTACCTCCACTGAAGTCACTGCATGAAGATATGACCTTTATGCTCAAAGGACCCAAAATGTTCAGCAATTAGGTAAGCAGACAGTGCTCCGGTAACATCAGATGTTATGACACATGGCTCAAATTTGTTCAGAGAAGCTGTAGTCATTTAAGCTGATATACTTAAAATTACAGAAAAGTGTGAACTAAATGTGTACCATGTATGGGGTACCTTTCCTACCTATTTAGACCTGTTGCGGAATTACAAGTCAACAATATGCTGCCACATGTCTGAATATATGTAGTTCAAAAAATGTGGACTCAGAGGACAAATCTAGTCGTCTTTTCTACAGCCACCCTTAACAGCCTCCACTATAGTGACAGCCTGATTGCCATAGCATGTTTTTACACCTTTCTTTTTTTGAAAATATTCTTAAAAGTGTCAAAAAAATACTAATCTGATCATCTGAACTTGTCATGTGTATTGATACAGTATCAGTAATATGTATGTCTTTATTTTTATAAAGTTGCATTTGTCTACCAAAAAGCAAATGCTACTAATTCACCACTCTGCTAGAGGCTGTCCTAAATTTGATATATTCCCATATCTAATATTGGAGGCAGAGCAGTGATGTGGTGGTGAATGCTGACTTTTCACTGAATTCTACCATAGCTCAGATAACACCTTTTTGTCTTCATGTCTTGCTTCTAAGGCTGGAAAAGAACTACCCAATCCAGCCTCCTGACTATTGTGCTGCCTTTGAATTGCTGCCTTATCTGTAACCAGCTTTTTTAAATTAATTGCTTTTATGGATGCAGGCCGACTTCACACACTAATAGGCATCAGAATATCCACAAGAACAGCTGGGAGAAGGGAAATGAAAGAAAAGGAAAAAGAGAGAGAGGGAAAAAGAGAAAGGCTGAGAGACAACTTATGAATGCCATGGAAAAAGCTTCATTTTCAGTTTGCACATTGACGGCTACAAAGAATCTGCACAAGAAAAACACCTCTGTCTAACATATGCTGGTATTCAGATAAACTCCCCATTAGTTCACAAAACTTTTGATTCCATTAACATTGCTTTCCTGCATTCTCAGTGGGAGAAGGCTATAAGGACTTCCACAATGCAGCCTCTCCTTCAGCAAAAGTAGTGTCAGGAGCTTCCTCCTCTGCCCAGTCCCCTGTTACCATGAAACCAGCTGGTGCCACTTGTGGTGAAGCCATGGATCTGTCTAGTTCCTGGGTTTTTTAGCATTAATATTTAGACCTCCTCATCTCTTGCTTGAAACTAGCTAATGGATTTAAAAGATATTGAAGAGAGGAGAGTCTGACAAACTAGTGCAAACACAAAGCCCTCATTTTCTTCAAATGTGAGACTGAAAATCATTTCCTTGCTTCTACTCTCTGTTGCTCTACTTACTCAATAAACAGAGATACTTATCTCAGGTGTATTGGGTGGTTACTCTACTGTTGGGTTCGCACTGCAAGAATTTATGTTAGAATTCCACAAGCTTAGAGAGGAGATTCTATATTTTGATTTTAAATATTCCTACTTGGGCAAAACTTGTTCTGCACCTAATTTTAATATAAGAATGGTCATACAGAGTGATAGCCAAAGTCTATCTAGACAAACATCTTCAATGCAAGCTGCAAAACTTTACATCTCTCTCATTTATTCAGTCTTCTGTAAATAGAGGTCATTTGTTATACCAGCATACATTTTTGTAAGGTTTAAACACCACACCAGTGATGTAGTTCACAGTTGGTTTGTATGTACCATCTGGGCTTTGTGTATAAAAAGAGGCACCTAGTCTTAATTCTGGAAGCATTTGCGGGAGGATCTATTATATGCAATGCTGGTTTAGTCTGCTTCATGTTTGGAAGGTAATAATTCAGTAGTATTTCTAGGACTTGGCAGTTGGTGTGCCATCTGGGGTGGTAAAGACTCCGCATATGGGAGATGGTATGGGCCCAAATATTTTATCTCTCTACCACCCTTCCCACTAAAGGAAACTTTCACTTAAAGAAGCAAAATTCATTACAATTGTAGTATGCTGCCACGAAGGTGAAAGGCAAAGAAATATTTATAGTGTATATCTACTTATGCAGTATTGCTCCCTCACAATACATTTTTAATATGGCAAGTAAATGTTGCTTGTAATCACCTTAATAGTATTTTTCTCAACTTCCTCCCATTGTTTTTGTTTATACTTTTCTGCATCACGCTCCTCTCCATCCTTGAGATTTGTACTCCTTTGATGTTTGGAGACTACCAGATACACTTCTATTTGTCAGTTAAGCATACATGGAGAGCTATATTATCAGTTAGTTTAAGCTTCTTCATATTGATCACTAAATTCAAGGCAGAAAGGTATTTCAATCCGTGTACAAATTCAGTCTTCTTAATCTAGCCCATTATAGTTTATCCATTTTAATCTTTCTTTACTGCACCTGACCATTTGGCTATCACTTCAGTTTCTTATAGTTCCTTTCATTAATCATTCCAAGAACCCAATTTGATGCTTTGAGTGCCACAGCTGTATAGACTAGGTCTGTTTCTGTGCTCAAAATTAAGCTAGTCTTCTGAGATATTACTGTATCACCTTATTCCATCAGGCAATAATACATATGCACCTATAACTTCACTTGCCCTTTGTGTTGCCCTTTCAAGTTGTGCCCATTATCTGCCACAATTATATTTTATTCTCTCATCTTTTCCAGATTGTTAAATACTCGTTCAATATTTGCTTCAAATTATACCAACGCTGGTGCCTTGCACTTTTATTTATTACTTTATCACATCGATCTCTGACACGTTGTATTATTCTTTCCCCATAAGGACATTCAAAGCTCCTCCCAATTTATGTCCTGGGTAAATTTTGTTAATGAGCTGACTCATTCTGCTTTCTAAATCAGGAATGAAGATGTTAAACAAGTCTTGATTTAGTACCAGCATTGCAGCAAACGTATCTCCCTTCAACTTGATCCATCAATAATCTTTGTTTATGGCCTTTGAGCTAATCTTCAATCTATGCGACAGTCCACGTATTTGTCAGTTTGAATTAATTGTATGAGATTTCATGGATGGTATATCAAATGCTTTACTGAAGTCGAACTATATTAGGTCTGCCATTTTCCTTTCATTTGCTTATTTGGTAATGTTATCAGAAGAAGCAATCAAATTTGTCTGATAAGATTTATTCTCATAAATCATACTGCTTATTACTCATGGTTCTTTTATACTCTGGGGGCCATGCTGTGCCTGTAAGGGACAGTTCTTCCACACACTGACCCTGGTTTGACTACTTGCCCCCCGAAAAAAAACCTCATTGAGCAGTATGTAATTCTTGGGGCCCAGTACTAGGTTAGGGATCTGATCCAGCACTAGAGTCTTTTCTATTTATTTCAGTGAACTTTAAGTTAAATCATTGTACCAAAGGTTGGGTTATTTCTCCCATGTATTATGTGTCATACTGTGTTTTTTATTGTGGGTCAAAGAAAACCAGCAAAACTAGAAGAATCAAGAGGCAAAGCACAATGTGTCCCTTTTGTGAATTACAGAAAAACATCAGCCATTTTCAGCTAACAGACTCCTAGCATTTTGAAAGGTTCATTGCACAGGAAATAAAATCGTAACGATTGCATATGCTGCGGGTTGTTCGTGGCCACTGCTGTTGCAGTTGCCTCCCTTTTACCTGACATAGCAGAGATTAAACAAGAGACCTCCAACATGGAAATAGATTAAACAAGATACTTTATAAAGCCAAACTCCATAGCTAGAACTGTTAACATGATCACAACTTCCGCATTTTGGTTTTCAACAGACAGCATCTTTACAGGGAGACATCTTCACTGTCTGTTACTTTGGCAATGCTACTACTATCCTATTTCAAAGACGACAAAGGAACAGCAAATCACAACTCATCTCCCAGAAAAATTGAAAGTCCTCTGTAAAAAAGTAGTTCGGTCTGGCCGAATGAGGCACATAGGGGTTTGGGTTAGTTCTGCTGAATTTCGTCCTCTGCTTTGGGTCAGAACAGCAGCCGCCCGACGGGGCCTTCCAGCTACCTGTCAGCTCCACAGTTTCCTAAAACATATTTCTCCTCAGTGTCACACTTCTGCCCCCACCACGCACCTTCAGGCCATTGCCCTTCACAGATACATATTTCTTTCTACAATGAGTTTCCAGTTCTCACTGTTTTTCAGTTCTCCTGCTAGGTGAGACAGATGAGAAGAGAGGCAGATATTCTGGGAACTGTCTTATCCAGCTTCAGACATCAAAAGGATAGGTGATGAAGCCCAAATTTCCACTCTAGGCTCCCCTTATTGCCAGAAGCCCTTCCAGCTTCTAGCAGACAATCTGATCTGTCCCAGCGGCCTATCTTGCAATAAAATAATCTCTGTCCAGAGTTCAACATTTCCAAAAGATTATATCCATCTATTCCACTACAGTGATGCAAAGGAACTTAGAACGATGAACTATATTTTAGATGCCAAAGTTATGGTACATGAATCCTACACAGTGTCTCATAAAGGCACATAAAAATAATGTCATAAGACAAACTGACAAAGGTCTTTGTGTCCCTGAAGAGCAACTCCTAGTAAATGATCTCAGCTGAGTGTAAGTCTCAAATGACAACATTTGCCAGCTGCACAAATTCCGTGGATATGTCATTAAGAGATGATGTTATCAGACCAGCTACCTCATGGTATAAATAGTCATACCTCTACCAATTCCACTAGGACCCTATTGATTAATACTTGCTGAAAAGTAATTTGAATGTTTCAAATGTTGTAATGGTCTTCTATTAATAACATTACCTCTGGTGTAGGAACACGGCTGTTCCTCTCCTCTTTTTGTTGCTACAGCTGTAGACACAAAATCAATTTCATGATTTACCTTAAAAATCCCATTAAATGACCACTTGCTTAAAGATTTTTTTTTAAATAATTTATAAATCTGTGGGGTTTTTCCTCTCTAGAGCTTAAACCTACACACTGGAACAGTTTGTTTGTCCAAAATTTATCCCGAAAGAGGATGTGTGCAACTACAAAATTTCTCCCCCTCCCTTTCTCTGTCACTTTCCCTGTTTTTTCCTATCAAAAAGGGACTTAATGTACCTGTCTAGCTTTAGCTCTGAAAATATATAGGCCAATCTAAAATATATTGCCCTTTCCCCCGAAACAACAATTGACACAATGTAGTCCAGTTCTACTTACATAAAACTGAGAGGTTCGTAGTGATCCATGACCTTGTAAGGCTCATTATTAGATAGATACCAATTTGTCATGCTGCGCCTAGCTATCAGCTTTTCTAGTCACTCACTTCATGCTTCTAGTGGCAAATTATATTTGACTTTCAATTTAAAATCCAGGGTACTTTAATGTAAAACCTCAGTATAATAATGGTGATGAAGCAGCAGGGCATGCAATTTGACAGAATGGATTTTTCTAGTTTATCGTGGCAGATTTCCCTCCTCCAACCTCCAAAAGGAAGAAAAGAAGGAAAGAAAGAAGGAAAGAAAGAACGAAGGAAAGAAGGAGGGAGAGAGAAAGAGAGAGAGGGAAAGAAAGCCAGCATCACTGTCTTGAAACCCTGGTGGAAGCTGGGAAGACAGCAGACACAGCACCAGGTTGTCATTTAAAAATGGAGGCTCTACTGACCTAATCCAAAGCCGTTAGAAATCTTCTCAAGTTGCTCACTGAGCACAAGTTAAGATACATTAGATGCATCGTGACAAGCTATATTTCATGAATGAAGATTTAATTCCTTTTTAATGAAAAAAAAAATGTTCATACTTCTTTTGCTGAGGTGCTGAACTTAATATATGTTACACAATTCCTGTCAGACAATGCTGATCTCCTTTGTCTTGATGCCAAGCACCTACTATTAACAGTGTCATAGGCATGTAGACCCTGATACAATGGAAGTATTATTTCAGTATTTTTTAATGAGGATTTGTTTTTGAAAAATACTTTGTAAGGGATACAAAACTGCAGAAACTTCCCACTTCAAGCAAAATGTACATTAATTGTATTATTATGTTTGCAGATCTATATTTTTATTACAGAAACATATCATGACATGAATTCTGATTGGACACTATGGAACATTACAGAACATGCTTAATTTACTTCTTTCTCTTCTTTCTTTTTCTACATGTAGTAAAGGTCATCCATGCATCTAAAATCTGATCTTCAATTTGAATGTGATTCAGTTAATCTAAATTTGGTCACTCAAAAATTAAGTATCTGTATAAAGCTAGTTATCTAAACCCTTTGTAAAGCCAATGGAAAAAAAATACCTCTAAGGATAACTCAGCCAACATATCTTAGAGTGGGATTCATCCCAACCAACTTCAGGCTTCTAACAGTTATGCATTAAAGTTCTAGTAGTACCCTTCTTAGCCAACAGTAGCTCCCTTAGCCAACCGATAGAAATAAGCATTTTTAGAAGGACACTTATCAGATTTATCTTATACACTTATTTTAGGGTAAAATTAATTGCCTTCTAGGGGTATTTATTCCTCTCCACTGACTATAAATGAAGTCCAGGGTTTCTCTTTTAGATGCCTTCACTGTAGATACAGTCATTCAACCAGACAACTCTCACCCTCAATCTAATATATTAAGCTCTTCTAAATTTTCAGAAGGTAGAAACACAGGATGACAAACTTCACAGCTTTAGTCTGCTTTCATAGCATAATCCACAAGACACCCCAAAGTGCCACAGCTAGGGACTTTGAGTACAAGGGATCAAAATCTTTGAATCTAGAGTTTGCTACAGGGAGAAAGAACGAACGTTATACGTGTCACTAATATCTTGGGCCCTTCCTGTAACAGGGGATGTGATAGCTGGCAACACCCAGGTGATGCTAGGATGTGGACCACAGTCCAACCTACAGAGGGGAGCAAAAACCTCCTCAGCTCTGCCTGGAACTAGGATAAATTTTCTTCTTGACTTCGAATTTGGCAAAATATTTGATGTGAAACTGGTGGTCAAAACTTTTAAACTAGAAAGTAAGCAACCAGGGCCTGAAAGATACCTCCTTCTCAGTTGAAGTAGGGATGACCACAGTCTGTCTGTAGAAGTGGCCAGTTTCTGGTGCTCCTAAGAAAGAGAATGAGAGAAAAGATATTCATCACAAGAAGATAATAAAATCTTCCTGACCCTTGCAGACATCCAGCTGAAGCCCTGATACATTTGGATTATTCAACTACCATGCAAATCAAGTACAACACATTCCTAGTATGGAAACTCATTTTTCCTCTACATGGGTGTACAGCTCCATTTGCATGAGGATGTTAGCTTTTCTTTATTTTCGGTCTGTCTCTTGTCTCTCTGACACAGATTTGGATCGCTATACATACTGTGGATAATTCTCTAAACTGAAAGTCATTTGTTTCATAGCAGCCAAAAAAAAAAAAAAAAAAAAAAGATGGAGCCTGCAGCCAATAACAAACAATCTTTAAATATAGAAAAAGATTTTATAAATTAGTTGTTTTTTCAGGTCTAAGACAGTGCAGACTGGGATCCTAACTGGGGTAAAGCAAAAAACCTTAAAGATATAAAAATGCAGAGACCTGCTGTTAGCTGGTCAGGTATAAGCCCAGATGCCATGCCCAGTGCCTAGAAAGCTGGGACACAGTCAGCTTGTTGCATATGGCACGTGCATGGAGTCACAACTTTGACAAGTCTACCAGTGTGTAGAGGCTTTCTGACTGAGAATTTTTATATGTGTCATTCTTACTATTTTCTATGTTGTTTAGAGGTGAAGACATCCCTGTCTAGTTATACAGAGGTAAGCGGATCCAAGTTAATGTAAAACAATGCCAGTGGAGCCAGGGATGCCAACGGATTACCACAATATAAGCGATCTGAGATATCTTCTTCAACAACAACTAAAAGGTAACTAGAAAAAGTTTCTTTTTTTTTTTTTCATTTAGGTAACAGCTCACAAACTTGTGTGATGTAGCCCTTATGTAAAGGGTCTTTGAACCAGCTAGTTGTGATCCCAAATTAGGCTGTTACGCTTATACATGCAGTTGCAAGCTGAATGGAAATGCTGTTGCAGAAACAAGGCAAGCAACAGAGAGCAGGGCTTGAAAACTTAGATGTGGGGTTTCTGGAAGATTGGCTGATGATTTCCAACTAGTAAGTCCACCCTACATGTTTGGATAGTGTTGCCACACCTTTGAACTCACACTTGGATCTGAGCAGTAAGACTATACAAAAAAATTTGTCTGAAATTTGCTAGCTATAAAATGCCGATGGATTAAATGCATTTTATGACATAGGGGATACACTAATAAAATTCCTTGTCCATTCCAGTTCCACACATGCACACTTTTTCATGCTCCTTCCTATATGCTATGGGGTAATACTGCTAAAGATTACAGACCTAAATGTGAATTGATTTTTCTTTTTGTTTATTTTTGGATTAATATGCAATTTTCTGTGTTACATCCACTCTCCTGGTCGCTCAAAATTTTTCACAATACCTCCTGGTGAGTTGCATGGTTACATTTTGTCCCTGTTGTGTTTTTTTCCAAGCATTAGCTGAGCAATTAATGAAAAAATCAAATAAATTGGAGCTGTTGTATTTTCCTCTAGATGCAAATGTGAAGGATAATTTTTAAAACACTTTTATATTTCTCCTTCATCCTCTAGGGAGGAAGTACAGGCTTCAAGTTCTAAATTACTCACTCCTGCTGGCATCAGATGTATGCCCCAAGGAGTTCATTTTCAGCTCAACAGACAAGGCTTTAACTACGTAAATTCATTTCTAAATAGAAAATAATATAATATAGCACTTTCCAGACAATCTCTCACAGGTGCGTTAGCATCTGTAAGAAAAAAAAAGGATCTTAGAATTGATACCTTCTTTTCCACACGGAGCATCTATGGGGTTGAAATCTCCCCCACTGGCTTAAGCTTTCTACTAGTGAAGGCTGCTTAATACTAAATTAGATCAAACAAATTTTGGCATGTATCAAGACATTCATATACAATCTTTCTCAAACTTACTTCAAGTCTTTCTGATCTCAGTGTTGCAGTATTGCTTCAAATTCTAGTTATTCTCATAACATTAGGCTTCATCATAAGATCTAGGGGTCCCAGCTTCTGGAATTGAATAGGAGAATTTCAGAATTTTAAAATATATTGCTATCCTATTTATAGAGAACAATCTAGAAATATAACCTAACAACGTTATAAAATCAAGTCATTAAAAATAATTCAGATGTGTTTTCATAAACGCTCTCCACCCCCACCTCCCCCAAGTCATGCTCTTAAGACCAGATTTCCTTTTCTTCCAGAAGTTGAACTTGTAAGAGCAGCCCCAGGAGGACAGCTGGTCCAGGTTGTCTCAGGATTTCTGCTTACTTCATAAGCTGTTAGTACCAAATTAGGTAACTATATTGTGAGGCACATTGGAAAACAAAAAAAAATCTGTGAGCTTCTGCAGGTTCATAAAGACAGAATGGAGGAGAAGAGGAAAAAGAGAAGGAAGGGTCAGATCTGCCCTGTATTCCCATGCTCCTGGGACTGCTGCTGAAGAAATGAATAGATGCAGCCAATGACATTAACTTTTTACATAAAGCAGATGTTTGACTATTTTCCTGGTGTTAGAACGTGTGTACCTATCCGACCGCAATGATGATAAAATTCATCCTGAGTTATTCTGTCATAGGAGGACAGTTGCATCTTACGATTAGCTTCTAGCTCCTTTTAGTGCAGTGAGAGGCTTGTAAATTCACGTGCTGGGGCCCAGCCTTGTAACAACCCAACCATGAAGATAACCGACTGCAGGTAACCAAGAGTGTTAGCTTAAGTGTAAATTCACTCCATGTCTATATGATCTCCCTCAGCATGGTTCAGTTGCAAGCAGGGAAGTGTTGACACTGCGGTTAGGATTCTGCTAACGACAAAATATTATTTGTGTTGGTTTTGTCACAGGAACACTCAATTTTGCCAACATCAACATATTTTTTAAATATTTTCTATAAATATTTCATTCTGCACATTATATTGTCATTTCTTCCTAATATTTCTTCTTAAATAAAATCTTCCTGAACTGGGCTAGCTGACAAAAAAAAAAATCTTGACTGCAATAATCTTGCACTTTGTCAGAGGCAAACAGAATTCAACATTTCAAAAGATTTGGTATGCTCTGGATCTAGAACCAACAATGTTTTCCATCTATAATTCCTAGGAAGGAAAAGAAAGATCAGGGTCAGACTTAAGCATAAGAGTGAGGAGAGTTTTTGGTCTTGGGAGAAGCTGTGAAGTTCTGCTAGTGGTATATGTCCTATGCTGACTGGAGTGGAGTTTAAACATCTCACTGATACATAGGTACAAAACGGGCAACTGAATTTAGGTGTCCCGCTCTGGAGTGAATCACACCCTGAAAGTCAGACAAGATGATTCCCACTTCAAATATTAAGTTTAACTACAATTTATTTTCTCCTTTTTTTCTTTATTTAAAGCCAAGCTAGCTAATACAAGACTAGTTAATATAAAGTAACTGCTGGGACAATCTGGTCAGAAAATTTGCAGCATTTAAGACTTTTTACTGCATCTTATTCAAATTGCAGACTAGCCCATCTTCTTCAGTCTAACGTTGCCAGAATAGGAGCTGCACTTCCAGCACCCCCCCCAGATTCTCCTACTGACAATACTGACGGGGCTTTTAGTCTTTCTGTCTGACTGCAGCAGCGGTTCTAAGGCTCCCACAGAGCAAGAATTCAACAAAGACCATCTTTACTCATTTCATGTAGTCCATTGAGTGGCTATGCGAAATCAACAGGTTTTATCATTACTACTACCATTATAGTGGGATTTGACTCGAAGGGCTAGTAAGATGTTCTTCACTTGTAGTATAAATCTTTTGCCAAAGACCAGTCCTGTATCCAGAGTACTTTTATGAACACTGACAGAACATGTCATTTAAACCCACCATTAGATCATCACTAGAAATCTTGCCACTGGCATTGTCTTTCTGCATGTGGGGCATTGCCACCATAATGTTATTTCAAATCACTGGAATAAACAAGTGCCCAGAATGAACAGTGTTCGGTCATCTCTCAGAGCCTCTTGATTACATAGAAAATATATTAAAACCAAAGGAAACTATTAAATGGACTGTGTATTCTGAAAGCGGGGAAGGAGAACAACTACAAGTTGCACCCAAACCTGTCATTCCTGAAACTTTTATTTTCTTATTCCCAAATAAGACATGCAGGCTGGTTTAGTTCTAGCTAACTTTTATCAAAACCTTTGCCTCATGGCTCTTTATATGGATTCACACACTGTTAAATGATTCAGTGCAAAGCAAATGGAAAGATTAAATTTGTGATGTGGCACCAAAAGAAACAATTTAGAGCAGGGATTAGGGATTGGACCAGCTCAGTGAAACTTCTGGAACAAGTCCATTACAACTGCAGAACATTTCACAATAACCGTATCAGTGATCGCAGAAGAGACAACCTTTTTTAGCAAAATTGAGAAAATTCATACAAACAGACTTTCTCCCCCCTCCCCCTTGTTTTTCCAAAAGAAGTGAGAAGGAGAAAGGTGTTACAGAACTGAAGAAATGATTGTTGGAAATAGAATAACTGGAAATTCTGAATCAGATGATACTAATGAGACATCAGACTGGTAGATTGGTATTTGTCTTTATACTTAAGATACAGAGCACAGCTAACTACCCAGTAGTCACAATATAGCAACTGGGGCAGGATATTTTGGCAGAATGCTTATCATTCTATGCACTTTTAAATCTGGTTCATTTTCTTTGTTCTTAAAAGCCATTGTATCAATAAGAAATGCCTGTCTCTCCTTTCTTCCAGTTTGACATTGTAAAAGATATGACATTGTAAAAGATATTGTTATTTAAGCAGAAGGGAGCTGAAAAAATAAACCAGCTGGAAACAGTAATGATAATTCCTAGCTGAATTCTTTCTTTCTCACATACATATTCACAGAGGGACTTACTCAACTAATGGCTACTTATGTCCTGTACCCTCCTATACAAGCAGCTGTTCAAAAAACAAATTATCAGTTACGTAACTCCACTGTAGCCTTTTTCCTCCCTTCCCTTACTTCCTCCCTTCCTTTCTGCCTTCCCGTACCAATCAGCTAAGATTTGCTCATTCAGATTCAGTGGTGTGGTGTGAGCCAGGAAACCTCTGCACAAACAACCATGGTGCAACCAGGTTATGAATCTGGACATCCAGCTCTGAAGAAAGTGTTTTAAATTAAAGAAAAACTCACGTAGCTGGTCCCTTTTTTTTCCTGATGTGTGAACACTGTGTAAGACAGCCCTGATCTTAACAGTAAAATACCCATGCAAATAATTCCATTATCCCATTAGCACCAGGCTGAATTGGTCTCAGTTTTCCTTGGTATTCACTATATAGCGTTCAGTCACCATTATTTTAGCGTGCTGTGGGAGGATGTCACCCAAAATCATGGTTTGTCCTCTCCTCTGCGTAAAGTCAGGTTTATCCATCTAACCTCAACAGAGGTACCTAGAACAGGAACAGAGATGTCCTAAGCTCCATGTACTGAGAAGACATAAGCACTTCTAGACTATCATTACAGTACAGGTCCAAAAGACTAAGGTCACCCTCATCTTCTTTAAGAGAAGATGTGAAAGCCCCCCAAATGTTAGACTATATTTGCAAATGTAGTAGGGAAATGCCTGAGAGTGATTGCTTCATATTCAAATTTATTCTATTATTAAAATAAAACAAAAGGATAACAATAAAAAAAACCCTTTGTAAATTAATGTTATGAATTAAAATTAAAAAATGGTTTTTCACAGCATGCCTTCATATTTTTTGATGACTACATTTCCGTGCCTTCATGCTGATTACTACTGAAACACCTGGTAAACAGGATGTAGCATATTCTGTTCCCTTTTACAAGGACTTAAAGTCTAAGTAATTCAGTCTTAGAGCAGAAGAATCACCCCAGTACTGCTCATTGCTGTTGAAGATTAATTTTTACTAGCCACTTAGAGGGCTAAGGAGTGCATTACAGCGAACGCTATTATTCAAGTTCAGCAGAATAAAATCCATCATTTCTGAGCAGGGGGAAAATGGTTTTTATTAGAGCCATTCACACAGCTCTATAATTTGGTGACATGCACCGTCTCTACTTACTCATTTTCCATTGTAAATTTCATCTTGTGCAAGAAGAAAAAGTTCATTAGTTTGCTCAAAACACTTCTTAATGAGTGGGCTAATTGAGAGCGTATTAATGTATTTCACTAGGGTCCCATGTTTATTTCTTGAGAAAGGACACAAATTTGTCTTCTTCTGTGTGTTTAATACTATCAAGACTTTGTTTAAAGGAGAGCAACTGTGGTACCCATTGTGCTCAGAAAGGTTGAAATGGTAAGAAACACATCACATAAATGCTTTGTGAAGTGTATTGGATAATTAGATTGCACCATAATAACATTTCCTCTGTTTTTAATGGGTGAATGAGAGGGAGAAAGGGGTTCAACCTTATTAGGAAACATTCTCAGTGGTGCCAGAGACTCTGCAGACACTTAATGCAACACGCGGCAACCCACTTTCTATTTCTTACCCTGATTCAGCAAGCTCCTCAAGTACCGGCCTCATTCTAAATGTCTGGGTAGTGCCACAGAAGACATAGTAAATTATTAGAAGACATACTAAGTTACCTTCCTAAAGTGGGAGCCTTCATTTGGATATAGAATAGCCAAACAAATTTGACTAAGTTTGAATTTTTGAAAAGCTGTTTGCTTCTAAAGCTTCCATATTGTTATTCTAATGGTTAAATCTATCTTCATGGACTTATGCTGCAGTTTGTCCATTATTAAAAAAGAAAAGCCTTGCTTTTCAGTCAGGCAGCACTTACCCTTGCCTTGTTAGCAAGTCTTTTTAACAAAGCAGGGTTTGAAATACCAACTTCTCTCTGCAAATCTGCTTTGAAAATAGAGTCAGAGATGCATGATGAAATGTGTGTTTCTTTTCACAGAGCCTGCTTGGGAAAACAATGTTTCTTAGATCTGCAGTAGCAATGGAAGGAGCTTGAGTCCATAAGTAAATTACTTAAAATCTTTATGAAAATCAGGCAGAGGAAAGGGACAAAGATCCCCTTTACATAATGGGAATCGTCTTAGTAAGCACAGAAACAGTGCCTCATACCCCCTTGATTCAAGCACAGATTTCACACCTACCCCAGTAGAAATAACTGTTACCAAATTAGTTCTGACCTCAGAGGCATCAGACTCATTAATTAGAAACATCTGAATTTTAAATGGAACTCCCCGAGCACCAAAAAATGTGAAAAATTTGTATCTCTGGATATAAATATAGCAGCAGAAAGCAGGCTCCTAATTTGTTTCCACTTGGGGTGGCCACTATGTCCAGCAGGTGAAAGGGAAGATGTTTTACACTCACCCCCACCAGGAAATTCTCAGAGAATGTCAACATTCAGCATCCAGCTTCAGTCACCAGCTGATAGGGAAAGCCCCCGAGGACAAGCCTTGGAATAATGAAAGAGCTGCTGAGACAAAATGGCCCAGGGCTGTAGATTTTTAAGTTCTACCCATTTATTTTTTTCAATCACTTTGGTTAACCTCCACTCTGTCGCGTTGTTTTTAAGTCAATTTCCCACTTACACGTCAGGCTCTAAATGTAAAGAACATATATATCAGGCCAGTGCAAGCTCCCAAGGAAAGTAAGAGCCAAGGAAACACAACCGCTTTCTAGGACAGATTCATTTAAATAACCGTATGCAGAAAATACAGAAGTAAAGAAAAAGGACTATGAACAAACATTTTTCCACCCACTGATACTATATCAACGTTAGTGATTAACAGACAATTTTCAGAGTTTAACAGACAATTTTCAGAGTTTCAATCAAACACTCAGTGCTAGAGGCTCGTCTCTATCTTCTGAATGAATCAGGTCTCTTAAGTTTTGCAAATTTGTTCTTGAAATATCATTAAGACCTTCTGACTCCACTTAGATTAAACGTAGTTTCAATAGGTCACATTCTGATAATTTTGCTCACTACTAGCAATACTCAGCAATTAATCCCACCAAAACTTGCATTCAAATACAAGGAAAATAAAGGCAACAAAACGCAGACTATGTTTTTTGACCCTTCTAATTTTTCTTACAGCCAGCACTAGAAATACGAAAATGCAGGTATTTAAGTTTTATCCCAAATTTAATAGTTTTAATCCATGACAGAATTTTGTTGTTGTTGTTGTTGTTTTTTGTTTTTTGTTTTTTAATTTAGAGCAGAGTCTCAAGCTGGGACATGTGTCCATTCCTCTCTAAACTGATCCGGGAAATAGATTTCTAAATATTTTCTATTCCCTTCTGCACTCTACCACATCACACTCTCTATATTTAGAAGTGATTAGATTTATTTACCTTGCACAGCACCTCAACTAAAATGAGTACAGAGCTGAACCTACTCTTGCAAATATCTGTTTACATACTCTGATTTCCGTTTAAGTAGTGGCCAATTAAACCTTTGTAAGCAGAAGTTAGCACCCATAGCCTTTGAAATTTGCAGCTAGGTATGCAACATATATGAGCATTTCAGGTTATTGCTCTCCAGTTAGAACTCAGGGCACAACGTCATTGTCCTTTAGACAATGAAACCTGCCTGTCACATTTGCAAGCACATACGTGAATTAAACATAGCACCTAAGCATAATGTTCTTGCATCTTAGAGTTGTGTCCTAGAGCTGTTCAGTCTAATGCATTATAATCATGAAAACGAGAGCTAACACATTGCTTCAGATCTTGGCTGTGCTGTAGACATCATGCAGAAGAGTCACCCAAGCTGACGGGGATCCTCCAGTGGCATACAACTGGGAGAGAAGTTCTTGTTGGGCGGCATCCAAGGTCTCCTCATGCACTGGCAATGTCCAGCTGCCCTTGATGCCGTTGGCATCTGCTGGAAGTTAGTTAAGGCTGTTTGCCTGCAGACTGCTCTCATATACCCAAGGGTACCAGGCAGGCACTCAAACAACCGCAGATCAAGGCAGTGCAAGACTAGCTTGGTTTCTCCTTTTCAGTCCAAATCCTCAGATGCACTTTGTGCTTTTTGACCACGGCAGAAGCTCTGAGCCAGAAGCTGGAACTCCAGGGCAGTGTAAGCACTGTTGTAAGCCTGCGCGTGGGTGTAAGCGACTGCGGGTCAGTGGGAGACAAAGGCAGGGGATGAGAAAAGGGAAAGGGAACAGAAAAAGTGCTGAAAGGACTATGCGTAATGCAATTTTTTGGGGCAAAAGCATGCTGCTCGCTCTCCAAAGGTGCGGAGGAAGCAGCTACGGCTTTGCTGCCAGAGACAGGGGGACACATACCATCCTCAGAGCCCCACGTCAGGCTGCTCGCTGTGGTTAAACAGCATCTGTGCTGGTTTGAATGGCAGCACATTGCCTCCAGGAGCTCCTGCTGGGCTGCACACCTCAGCACTACTTCTAAGCCAAAGCAGTGACGTTATGCATTATCTAGCCCAGAGATGTTTTTAATTTGGTTTGATTTCTCTCAGAGGCAGGATTAGAAAGCTGGAGTTCAAGGTTCCCTGCCTCACGCTGACACCACTGTACCTCACCTCCCTCATACCCCTGTGTCGCAGAGGTTGAAAGATACCTCTTTAGCGGTGGGACAAAGGGACAGCAAAACAGAAAGCCCAGATTCTTTTCTTTCAAAGCTATCACTTGCAGAAAAATATGATTCAGACTTGGCCTGCTGAGTTCCAAAGACAGGAAACTCAGTTCACATTTGCATGTTGTTCAGCCTGGCTTTATAAAAAAGTTCTACCAACAGAATGAACACACTTAAAATCAACTCCTCTTTTGAAAATCTAATGCTTTTCATCTGGGACGACACGAGCGTAGGCTACTTAGAGTCAAAAAACTGATATAATGCAACACGTAGAGCATGTGCTGCCGTACTCTGCAAAGTTTTATTTCTGAACAATTACAAAGGAGGTGTATAAAACCAAATGTGGAAACCTGTCCAACAGCTGTATGGATTGAATATTTCCTTCGTTCTTTGGCTTAACCTCTTGTTGCTATTATTACGATGCCCACTGGGTGTAGGGTACCTCATCGGAAAATGGCATCTGTTGGAATTAATCAGCAATGCTTTAGGTGTGCTCTGCTTCCTCCTCAAAAAAACCCTAGGAATCCACATTGTTGCCTATTTCCGAATGTCTCCCATGGCCTTATTAAATGTAGCTGTAGCAGCAGAAAGAATGTCTCTCTTTAACAGCATATTGCAGCATTTAAAAGAACACAGATGTGCTGAGATTGTCAGTCATGCAATTCAGCTTGAACAAAGCAAGTCTTTAGAAGGAGAAGCAAGGGAATGATCTGGTGGATTCACTGGCAGCTTTGTTATGGCAGGGAAAGAAGATTTCTAGTAACAGTCCCTAAATAAAAGGAAATTTGTGTTTTCATATAATTTTGTAAAATCTACCTTTGTAAAACTCATTAGAAAAATAGTCCCTTGAGAACAGGATAAATAAAATCCCAAAGGAGGTATCCTTTAGTAGCACTACAGCAGGCAAGGAGTTAAGATCTTGCATTTAGGCAACAAGAGCACAAAGCATTCTTCACTATCTGAGATAATCAATCATTTTGATTAAAATTTTGCCCCACGAAACAGGCAGGATGCTACCAGCCCTGTTTCCTCAGATCCAAAGGTTATTTTTTGCATGTTTATAGCACTCTCAAAAACAAAAGCTGTGTGAAGGCTGATGCCTGGAGCAGAGGCTGCTACAGTGTCCTATCATAGCAGTTATCTTTCCTGGAGGGGAAGGAACAATTTTGCAGCAAGATGTAAGCCACTCTGAACACTGGTACTACTGATGGTGGACTGCCAGCTCCTTTCATAGGTCAGCTGAGTCCCAGAAAGCTTGCTGCTTGGCTAGGTAGCTCACCACCTCCTCCTTGAACCCCAGGACCAGTGGGGACCCCCAGAATATGTGTGAAAGACTCACCCCAGAAGACCTCAGCATGGCACTGCCCCAGTAGGGCTGTGCGTGACCAATGCCATGTGTGAGCGTAACCATCTTCTAGCGACATTCAGACAATACAGCAGGGTACCCTCTCCTCCAGAGCTCTCACAGCTTCTGAGATTCTTGGTTAAGTCCCTTTCTTTTTCTGCTAAAATCACTGCATCTGTCTGCTGTTGTTCTCCTCTTACAGGCTGTGTCCATAATCCCTCCTGAAAGCACGTCCCAGCAGCCAGGACTGGGCAGCAGCTGAGCCCAGGCTGCGGGTAAAGGGTCCCATGGGGTTCACAGCCACACTACCATGTCCATCCTTCCTCTTTCCACCCAGAGGAAAGCCAGGCATGCGTCCTGGATGGGGATGCCCACGTACTTCAAAGGCTTTCTGGATGATCAGGAGACCAAGACCTTAGGGCTAGCGAAGCACACATCGAGAGAAAGGATGAGTTGAAACCACTACGAATGTAAGCCAAATCCAGACTGATACATAACCAGAAGTTACAAGACTGATGCAGCCACCAGTTCATCAGCATCTCAGTAAAACCATTAGGGACACATCTACATATCAGTGGAGGAATTGTAAGAACTTTTTAAAGAACTCGGGTGTAAAGGAATCTAAACTGCTTTACCTTATATGCATATTTTAGCCCTCACTTTTGTTGCACAACTATCAGTTCTTAACAGCCCTGTCCCCTCTAAGGCTTTCATGCAGGCCTTCCTCCATTTCTTTGCTGAAGACATGTCTCCAAGGAGATTCAAAATGTAGCCTGCATCTATCTTTAATTTATAGTGTTGGACTTTATTTCCCCAAAGGTATGGGTTCAAGCATACTGTCAATCTCATCTTTACATTTCAGCTCTTGTGCAACGTATTCAGCCTTTAATACAGCTCTGATAGCTGTGTATTTGGGATATGGAAATATCTCACATGAAACCAAATGTTTACAGAAGTTCACTTTGCTGCTGCATAAAATCACTCTCATTTCTCTCTGCCAAATAATCTGTGAGGTGAAAACGGTGTTGTTGACTGTACAAATGCAAAACCAAGGAGTAAAAGAGAAAACAACAGCGGAAGAAAATTCAGAGCTGAGCACTGGTAGAAGTCGCATGGCAGTAGGTAAGGAAGTTAATAAAGTTTGTGATCTAAAGGAAAGGAAACTCTTTTTAGTGACTTGTAAATGTAGAAAATAAAATAGCTTATACTTATTCCAGAACACTTTTTCTATGTATCTGTGCACTGTGGCAACAGCTCTGCCAAAGCTTTTATTTGAGACATTGGCAGATTAGTCAAACTGTAGAGTGCTTTAGCTCTGTGGACCCCTGGCACCATCTGAAATTATTTCCAGTTCACATACACAATATGTCATGCTGTGCTGCACGTACACGGAGGATATTGGGCGTATTCTGGGGTCTTCACTTCCTTCAATCTCCACTCTTGAGCACACCCAGATAAGTTGTCCTGTTACGAAAAAATTACATCCTTAATTACATTTTTGTAGTTTGCTAGGGCATCTTGGGGATTTGTAATTAATTCTAATTCAAATAACTCTAATTCTAGAGCAATTCTAAGCAATATTTAAGTCATTCTCTGCAGACAGATTCTGTATGGATGGCAGATGTGAGATCATTCATGTGCTCAAGTCCAGATCTCAGAAGGTCAAAAGTGGAGGGAAATCAAAAAATGTCACATTAGTTATTATGCTCAGTACAATTTTATCCTGTTTTCAAATGCAAAAATTATTTATACACATAGCAGGAACTTGAACTGTTAAGGACCTGCGAAGTGCTGCTGGTCTAATGAAGTTCCACACTTTCTTTTTTTATTACCTCCGTAGCGCTCGTGTTCTTCACTCGTCCCTTGCTCTTCATAGATGTACTAAGATCCAGAAGAAGGATGTGTCCTTTGGAGGGTGGTAGATGGTGAAGGTATTGAATAGAAGATGGTGAAGGTGGAATAGAACAACTAATATTGTATCATCATTTATGAGACTCCAGTAAAATCATTGACATGTCACTGTTGAACTGTCAAAGAAAAAAAAACTATCAGAAGACTGTTGTAACTGTAGTAAACACTGCATCTTAATCAGAAGCAGCTTGCTTTCCTTCCTACTTTTAAGTTAAGACAATTGTTTTTATTGTATCAGCTTTAGCAATACATAAGTAAATAATTTTGAAATTTAGTAGAAAAAAACCCAGGTGAGCTTCATTTTCAGACAGGTAGGCCTTTGTTTACAAAATTGTATGGAAGCTCCAAATCAGATTTACAATGAAAGTCACATTTCAATTTCAACTGTGGAATCACTATTGTTTGCCATATTTTATTTCCGCTACCAATCCATAAAACATGTCGACAATCTGCTCATAAGATGGTGCCAATTATATAAATATATCACGCAGTATTTAAGGGAAAACTTCATTGGATCACTTTGAGAAATCCATGAAGAATATCTGTATGCTGATATCAGTGGTCGGTTTATGTTATGATACTTGGTGAACTTAACTTCAAACTGAAGTTTCACTGCAAAAAGAAGTTGTAGAAGATAAATTGTGTAACAAGTTCTTTGCATGCACATGAACTACTAAACAGCCTATTCTTACTAGGGCTCATCACTTTTGTAATCCATCCTGTAGGGGGTCAGTGCTAAAATTAAATTATACCTGCCTACCATTCTCAATCTAATCAGGCTGTGAACTGAAAAATAAAACAATTAAAATTAGAGACAGGCCAGCCTCCCACTGTTTATGATCTCATTCTATTTGTGAAGAGTAGGTGGAAATTCACCCGTGGTGAGCATTTGGTTTATGTCAATTTTTCTTGTTATTACAGCTGGGGCTTATTTTGTGAACTGTTTGCAGCTATTTCTGCTAAAAATAGGTGGATACCAATTTAAACTTCCTGGCGATATTTCAAGTCAAAGTATCATTAGTAGATAGTTATTATGCTGCATTTTATTGTAAGAAATCCTGCCATGAAGCGAATCTATACAAATATAAATAAAGACAGTTAGAATTACCTTCCAAACGACTCTATTGGAGGTTATTCACATTTGGTTTAGCAAAACAAGCTAAGCTATTTGCAAGAAAAGTTATTAGTTGGAGGAGCACTGAGTTAATGAGACTTCCTAAAACTCCTTATCAGGTTAGACTGTGACACTTAGAGGGAGATCAGGGATCAATTTTGCCTTTTTGCCTCAGTCCTAAATAAGAGAAGCTCATAGTTCTCCCTTGGTTTCCAAGGAATATAATTTCTTTTTATCACTCCTCCCTCCTCTGCTGTGCAGTCTCATAACGAAATCATCTTCCCCAAACACATTTCCTCACAAAAAAAGAAAAGGTGACAATTAGATACAAAATTCCCTATCTTCTAACGACAGCAAGAGCTGAGATGCGAGAAGACCACATAATGGTGATTTGGTCACGCTGCTGCATGTAGTTTCCTAGTTAGCCATCACAGGGTTTACATCTCGGCCTGTGAAGATTAAGTCAGATCTAGTTGCGATTACAGTTTTCAATAGGAACCTCAGAGTCTCAGGGAAATTACTTATACCATTTGCAGGATCTTCATCTTAAACCTATGAGCTGCTAGTGTGGTTGCAGTTGTTAAACAGTCAATATTTCTTTCCCATCAGTAATCATCTGCTGTTACAGTATGTGAATTTTGAGATCAATGCAGAACACCAAGATCTTGTTTTGGCTGCGGCTTCCCATGGTAAAGGGATCTGTCTATTGTCAAAGACGGTAAAGTGTTCAAGAGTGCCCAGTGGTGAAATTTTACAAGGTTCTAACAGTGTGTCTATCAAATGTTGTGCTGTGAAGGGCTAGCTAGGCTAGCAGCAGAGTCCAAGGTGTATCATTAAAGAAATCAGATCCAGCCCCATTCTCTAGTCCTGAAGACAAAATACAGCACTGCCTGTTAGGAACAGACCCTCTTTGGGCATTGTCTAGGAAGCGCTGACTGGCCCAAGCCAAAATGTTACCTGTTAAACAGTACAGAGAATCATCTACCAGTGCTTGTGTCTTGTGCATTGCTCCAGTCAAGTCTGCTGGCAGAGTTATAGCCAGAAAGTTAGTATATGTATGGCAGAAGGCATAGCGGAGTTACCCCTGAGCTCATTAGCCCCACGGAGAAACAAAGCACGTTAGCAGAGTTGGAACCAATACCATAGTGCCATTACCATAGTAATGGAGTTATATTTCTTCTTTCTCCTTTACATAATATCCTTTTGAAATAATTGTAATGCCTCAGAGTGATGTTCATCTGACTTTAGCTGTCTAGAATATAGGGGTCTAGTCTAAACTAATTGTCTAGTTTACTTTGTCTCTCTATCGATTCTTCATTCCTAACTTAGCTACTCCTTTTCAGTCTGAAAAACATCTCTGGATGTCTGTGCCCATCTCTGGCCACTATCTAGAAGCCCACTTTCAGACAATTAAAAGTAGGTGGGATGGGAAGAGACGTGGGAAAAGAAATGGTTCTGAAAAGATTAGAGGGGAGAATGAAATCAGTCTGGTAGCACAACTCCAAAAAGCTAGACTGTTAGGTTGGTTTTCAGGAAAGGGCTTTAAATGTTCAAATGTTTATTTCTAAGGATCTTAATGTTAAGAATGCAGATCTAGTGTGATTAACTTAAACATTTAAGCAGAATGGTTTAGACATCTTGTTCTGGCAGCGTAACACATAAAGCTGAATTAGATGTCTGGGGATAGAACACATAAAATGGGGGAAATTTACCTATCAAATTGAGAATTACAACAGCTAGCAAACTGTTGATATATTAGATTTTTACATTTAGATTTGCTGCTTTAGCTAGCTATCTGAATTGAAAAATAACACCTCTGCAAAAATAGTATTCAAAGTGTATCTTCTTTCCTCAGCGCTTGCTTGCTTTCATCCCGGTCCTTACACCACCCGCCCTTAAACTGTCAGATCTGGTGTTAGGATCTCAGCTACACGTACAAACCTAATACTCCTATAATCCAAAAAACCATGCTTTACCCATCCTCCACCATTCACCTAAAAGTTGGGATGAGATTAGATTCAGGAAGGATTAGAAGAACAAAAGTCTGAAGCAGACAGAGAAGCAAAGAACCAATGACGTGAGTCAATAAGACCCAAACACAGAAAATAGTTGTTGAGGAAAATATTGTGATCGCATGTTTTGCAGAAAAAAATGACATGCTTCCTGAGGAATCCAGCAAGGAAGAGATAACAAGAGCCAAAACTGTTTAAACTGTGTGAATGGAGGGGTATTTTGAATGCCTGTTCAGAAAGAGAAGGATCTTAGACATTTTATAGAAGCAGCAATAACAGCGGTATCGATACACAGAGAGAGATGCTTTCTCGTGTGCAAAGAAAGAGAGAGGGAGGGTCTAAAATGACCTCCACAGTTACAAAAGACGTCAATGAGTTTTGTTAGTGACACTGGCACGGAATTGACAGCTGACAGGGTTTCAGAAGAAGGGTAAGGAATTTGCTTTTATTTCCACTACACTTGAAGGGAGGCGGAACATACAGAAAGTCTTAAGGGAGACAAGGCAGGCAAGTTTGATGAAGGGAGAGATGACAATGAAGATGTTGATATGAGAGTGACTGATGTAAAAATAGTAAATGAAATTTTGTCTTCAGCTGATCTCTGAAAGAGATATTAGTCCCTGTGTCTAACAAAGGAGAAGGTTTTTTTTTTCACTAAGGTAGTGGAAGAGCAGCCAGAGAAGTAGCTGGAAAACCAACAGTGAACAATCAAAATACCCTAAAAAAGGAGAGAATACCAAAACGGAAGATGTGACCAGAAATGTAATGAAGCTTTAGGAAGAGTGTGAGGAATGGGGAGAAAAGAGGGAGGTCAAGGCAGTCATACTTTGAACGAGTAATTAAGATATTGCATGGAGAAGGTGAAAGGCTAGAAATAAGGGGTGTTTTAAGAAGGTGTCAAAGACTGTAATTAAGCTAAGGACAAATGTAGGCATGCAACTCGATTTCACGATATTCTGGCTACAGGGAGTGGCAACGCAATCAAATTTTTTTTATTACTATACTACCGACACAAATTTACTTTATGAGTTTAAGAATATGTGGCTCGATTAAATTTATTTTGTTCTTTCCAGTGCAGAGCACATCATATTTACATAAATATATTCAGATGATTTAGCCAAATCTGTCATGAACGTGATATTTTAATACTCCAGTCTTTTAAAAAATTGTATCATTGTGATGCTGTAGCTTACATGTCTACAGTTGATCGATCATTTAATACCTGATAAAATGGAGTATAAAAACTACCAAACTGGAATTTTTACTCTAAATGACTATGTGCAATTGAAAGTTACCATACAAAGTGCAAAACAGAAAAGTCTCATGCCATTTGTACCGAAATGAGATTCCCAAAGACAGATGACCTATGTTTCTTAAGAGGATGGAGAAGGCCTGAAGAATAACGTAAATCTATTTTCATTCTGCAGGTGACTGACTGTCGTGGTTTAACCAACCACGCAGCCGCTCACTCGCTCCCCCCCCCCCAGTGGGGCGGGGTGCA